>NC_141135.1:96715260-97017952 GCF_053477565.2 Lygodium microphyllum
GAGAGGAGGTAACTCAATCGGCATGGAGGTAAGCTCGCTACACCCGTAGATATGGATGGCGCGTTGGCTATGTGAGAGGTAGCTATTAGTGCTCGGCTTGGAACGCTTGAAGCAATTAGTGGTCCGTGGGTCTTGGTGGTTGAGCGAAAGCTCAAACATTTTGGTTCCATTGTGGGGACTAATGGATTCAAGCCTTGAGCGCTTGCGTGCTTCGAATCGAGCATTGAAGTAGGGTTTTCCCTGAACTGGTGCTTGAGGTAGATAGATAGGAAGTCGATCTCCTTAGCAAGTTGGTTTTTGGACTTGAAAAAGCATGATGGAGTAGTGTAGGTATTTCCCTTATGATTTTTTCTTGCATTTAAGAAGGATAGGAGCAAAACATTGGAGCAAATAGTAGGGTTTTCTGTTGCTATATAACACGCTGAAACAAGGAAAAGAAGGACATAAAATGAAAATTTGGATTAAATGTTGGTGAAGGGAGTAAGACTAAGGTGAGTGCAGACCTGGGCAGGGTGATAAGGGCCCAGGAGTGGCAAGAAAGGCCACATTTTGCATTGCAGGGTTTCAGGAGAGCAGGAGAGACAGAGTTATTCACCCAACCCAGGTAATTCCACACCCTCCCCTACATGAGTAGCTTGGATTTGGAGGTGTAGGAAGCCCTCGATCGCTCGGTGTGACGAATTCCTTGAAGCCCGACAAAAATCGCATCATGCTCGATCCATCCGAGTGACGGCGATTCTGGGCCGAGTCCTAGAATCGGCCCTTGGACCACTCGCCTAATCGGCCCTTGGACCATTTGGCTATTCGGTCCACTAACACTCGGACACCTCTCACTCGGCCCGTTCGAGAGTGAAACATTCAGACTAACTTGAAATTCGGCCCTCGGCCCTGCCGAATCGGCCCAACCCCACTCGAACGAGTTGACATTCGGCCCAGTTGAATTTACTATTTGGCCCTCCGCCTACTTGACTCGGCCGACCTGACTTAGCCCTCGGCCCGCTCGGCCCTCGGACAACCACACTCGGACTGGCCGAATTTGACATTCGGACCAATTACATTTGGCTCTTTCTCATTCGGCCCTCGGCCCTCGGACAGTTGGGCCAAATCGGACATTCGACCCCTACAATTCGGACCTATTGGGCTGAATTTGGATTTTTTCAAATTTTAACATGTAGACCCTGAGATTGACTGGGAGACCATATAGAGTTGAAACCATATCATAGATCGATCACTGGGTTGAAATTTAGAGTAAGTAGTTCAAAACTTGGCTATGAACAATCCTTCAAATAGCTCATGGTGTTTACCGTAATGGCCTTGCGGGGCGGGGGGCTCTGCTCCTTTTGCACCTCCCCTAAGTAGGTTGGAGAGAAAACGCGTGCTGTGACAGGTCCTCCAAATTAGACCCTAGTGTAGTGATGGCTCTACACGAGCATGGATTGTCACTTGCAAAAGAGCAACTAAAAGGCCATACCTGAACAAAGATAAACAAAGACCCTAGAACCTCAATGGGCCAACCTAGTCAACAATGGCAAAAAGGCCACACCGCAAAAACATGTATGTGTTGCATTCGGACTGCATTTAAGCAAAGCGAAAATCAATAGCATCAAGCTATAACTGCAAGGATTACTAGATATGACAATCCTGACGATAGATGCACCTTGAATAGCACTGCACAGACGATCCAAGACATTAGTGGAGAATCCACATCTGGTTGTGTAGTTGGGGACTCAAGGGCATTTGTCACAAGGCTTAAATTTACAAGCCAAGACCCAAAAGACAAAGACATAATACCACCTACTTATCTTAGGGTAAAACTCACCGCGAAAAGAGAGCACACTATCGATGCTCTGGTCGATAAAGGAGCATATTTTATTATCTTGACCTATGAATCATGGACCCTACTAGGCCAACCAGAGCTCACACCGACTAATGCAACTCTTAGTCCTTATGGGGGACACCCACAAGTACTCATAGAGAAGTGCAAAATCCTTGCGACAATTGAAACTGAAAGCTTGCCTATCCTATTTCATGTTCTTTCAAATAGTGCTAGTTGTGGAAAGGAAACCCTCCTCAGACGACCTTTTAAAAGGGCGACCAACTGTGAGGTCGATTATGTAGCACAGAGGATATACTTGACACTATCGGGTGTGAGGATAAACGCAACCTTTAGTAAGGGTGACCTCATCGAACCTCGAAGGAAAGGGAAGGAAGATGTTGATATAACAGGCAAGCCTAGTAATGAGAGCAAGGACATGCTGAAAGAGTTTATGCAAGCATAGGTTGAACAACGAGAACCAGTGAGTGAGGCCATGCTTGAAACAAGAAGGTCTGGAGACAATGCCAAGGATGGGCTTTGGACTTACAAATATCATAGAAGACCCCAAAAGAAGCCCAAGCCTTATAGACGAAGGCATCAATGGAGAGCTAGCACAACGCCGCCATGGATACCCAAGGCATTGCTATGTGCATAAGGGTATTACGCAGGTAACCATTGGATTTGGGTGCCAAAACCCCCTGCTAAACCTCCTTTGTCGACTGAAGACCAGATCGTATCAATAGCAAAGAAGCGTAGGAGGAGATCTAAACGAAAAACCACGTCTTGAGTCAAAGACATGGGAGTGATTGAGCCCCTCACGATCGGAATCAAGAAACCAACGAGGACTATTCGAAGGGTAGAACCTCAACCTAGCATGCGCGACGAGTAGATATTAGATGTAATCATTGAGAGTAAGAAAAAGCCACTAGTGCCAGAGGAGCCTTTGATTTTCCAAGAGGATAACAGGCATCATAGGCACAACATTGCTCATGGCAAGGTTAAATTCTCAACAAAGCAAATGGCAAAATCATCTAATAGCCACGAGCAAATCTTCCAGCCAGTGTCAAAGCCACTTAGGAGTCCCAAGTCTTCTACACCCTCTTTTCCTAAACGGATACAGAAAGCACAACAACAGTTGTCAAGTGCAGCTGCTCAATCCCAATCTCTATCTCCAGCTAAGCTTCCAAACGTACGAGAGGTGGAGCATGATACTACCCGTAGCTCTCGACCCAAGGATATGCCTATGCAACCCAGCGTGGCTAGATCAATTGAGGCTCGATTTGCACAAGTGAATGCTCAAAAGGCAACAAAAGACACAACCACTTCCGATTTGCCTAAGGACCTGACACTACAGTCTACTAACAGTAGCTGGTGAACTGAACTAGCTGCTACTACTTCCAATCAGGGATCACAATAGTCACAGCCTTTGGCCGTGATGACACCCCTTGCTAAATACATCCTTAGCAATTCACCCATGGAAGAGGCGTCACAATCAACATCCTTGACACCTCCAGCACTTCCAAAGCACCTAAAGCCAAGGCTTGAGGAGAAATATCTCAAAGAGGTGGCCAAGGAGAGGATGCATCTGACCAATCAACCTAGCAAGGTTGTTTAGCAGGTTGCAGCTAAGTCTCATGAGAGCACACTAGAGAAAGAGAGAGCTAAGAACCAACCAAGCACATCAATTGTAGGGGAGCTACGGAGCTCTACCCCGAGACCTATGGACCGCTTATTGATTAAGTGTTTCAAGCCGAGCGGCCATGGCTACCCTCACATAGCCGACACACAATACCTACCTTGCGGGTGTAGTGAGCTTACCTTGATGTTCGATCGAGTCCCCTCCTCTCTCTCACACTCCGGTAGCTCCACGATCCTTGTGGCAAGTTCAAGCAATCTCAAGCCCCCTCTTTCAAGCTCCATCCCCCATAGCCGCGCGAGACAAGAGAAGAGAAGAAGGGAAGGAACGATGAAGAGAGAAGATGGGGAGCTTCTTCTCCACGATCCCTCACTCTCACACACTCACTCCCTCACTCCCTCACACTCCCTCAATCCCTTACTCAAGCACAAGCATGAAGGTAAGAAGCAAGAGAAGAGGAAGAAGAAGCTTTAGCCACACCCAAGAATGAGCTTCTCATTCACTTTTGAACTTTATATACATGCCCTACCTTTTGGGCGGTCATACACACTTTTTTACATGGCCGGTCATTAGCCTAGGTCCTCTTTTCCCATTTCCCACAGTTCCAACTCATCCCGTTCTCACTAATGCATACAATTTGCACAGGAGTGAGCCCGACGCTCTTTTTACAAAGATTCGAGAGCGCCTTCATATTTAATGGCACGCTTTTACTCTTTTCTTTTCTTGAGGCGACACAATCGTTTAAATCATTCAAATTTCTAGGCTTCATTTTTTTTCGCACTTTTGCTCCATTTTCCGTTCCTCTGTGCTGCGGTGAACATTACCCCCCTCCTAGCGGAGTGCCAGTCCCATGGCACTAGGGTGGGGAGCAGCTGTAAAGTTGGGAATTGTGCTAAGTGGAATTGGCGGGTAGATGACCATGATGGAGAAGGTGCTGCTATGAAAGAGACATGATGGGATGTTGATTCCTGATGATTTGGAGAGGTTCCGGCTTGCTTTGATCTTCATGAAGGTGCTCGGCCGTTGTTACCCAGTTGGAATTTGTCGTTGGTGATGACTGTCACAACCGGGGCTTCGTAAGCCATGGAAAAGCACGTGGTTCCAAGATCTATGCCAATGGTAGGCCCCGACTGAGTTACAAACAGCCTGCAAGAGAAGGATGTACACTCCCTAGGGGGTGTGTCTATCTCCCGATGAGGAGTAAGTGCATGTGCAGTGGAACGGGGAGATGAGTCTAACCTTGGGCAAGCCCTCGGTAATGTCCCACACTTGAGGACCCAGTTCATATGTTATTGGAGGTGCAGTGCAAAGCTTAGGGTGACAGGCTTGGAAGTCCTACCCTTGATGTGCCCTAAGCGTGAAGTGGGGAGAGGGGCTAGGGGTGAACCCTAGGTATGGTGAGCAAAGTAAGGCTTTGTGCCCTTGTCTTGGTTGCTTTTTTTTTTGAAGACATTATACATAAAGTTGTTTGGCTAGTGTCGATCACCATCAGCCGAAGCGCGGGGTGCTTGCAGGCATTGGGATAGAAAGGCATGGCTTTGGAGGTATTCTTTAGTAGCAGCTCGGGCCTTCAGGGGTGTGGATGACAAAAAGGGATGGTTACACCTTGTGAAACGGGTGTCATTCATGTTTTCTAAGAGTTCTAAGCAAAAAGAGGGAAGGAGGGTCGCCCTCATCATTAATCTAGTCATAGCTCTACTATCTATTCCTAGATTGATGTCAAAAAAGAGGGGGGGAAGGTGGGCTTCCTCAGCGGTAGGCTTCTGTATTAATAGGAATTTGATCAACCTAAGATAATTGCAGGTGGTTAGGAAGGCAGGATCTGGGCAGGAGGAGAAGTCCGTGAGGAAACGGTGGATGGAAGGATATCCTCTACTCTAAAAACTAAGCATTCCTCGGGAGTTCGGGCATTTACATTATATATTCTAGGAAAATCAAAATCCCCATGAATAGTGCGATCATAATCCACTCCATGCTGGCGGGGGTAGGGCATGTAGGTGGGGTCATTTCGTTCCTCGGGGAGTGAGCTGCAGAAGGCGGTCCAAGTCTCAAATTGGTGTCCCAAATCCTCCTCCGCCACTTTGGCTGCGCCTCGTAGCCTTGGACGGATTTGGGAATCCAGTTCACCTTGTCCTGCCAGTAATGGGCTCTCGCCTGTACCTGGTTATAATTAGGCTCCTCTCTTCCATCCATCTGTTTGCTAGGTCATTGGCCAGATCCTTGATCTTGGATAGGATACTTAGCGGCAACGCCCGATCCAGCGATCGTGGATAGGAAAATGATAGATCAAAAGGTCTCGTCTGGAACACCTAGTCATGCCAGATGATCAATTCTTGAGGCCAATCGATAGGGTTGCGGTCCCCTCGTAGTGGTATCGGCTCGTCAGAGAATTGTCTGGGTAGTGACCGTACTCTGCGTTGTGCATCCTCTACCAGCTCCTGCCTCCTTCTTTTGGTTGCCACGATGCGCTCCGGTATGTGGGCATCTTCAGGCTCGTCTGGTGGGAGGTCTAGTAGAGGGGGACTGGGCTTTTTTCGTTGTTCTTCGTCGGCCTCCTGCTCCAAATCCGGACCCTCCTCGGTATCTTGTTCGGCCACGGCTGGGGTCATTTGTGGTGGTGGTGGGAGTTGCTCCTGCTCTTCGAACCCCAATTCCTTGAGCTCCACGGTGGAGAGGCCGGCACTACGCATGTAGTGGAATTGTTGCTCCTTGATGAGTCCCGTGCCAGTGGAAAGCTCCCGTTCCTGAAGGCCATACCTTAGCGCCTGGGTAGTCAATTCCAGTTTCCTTCTCACGCTCTCCATTGAATCATCGCCCTGTGCTTGGGTGACATGTAGCATAGTGCTGAGAAAGGCTTGCCTCTGTGCGTGGGTGCATACATCGGCTCCTTCAGCTCTGGATTCGGCAAGCACTCTCTCGCACTCTGCCACCGCCAAGCGCTTCGTTAATTGCCTGATTCTTTCAAAGTTGTTTGCTTTCCAAGCGTTGGCCCTTTCATCCATCTTTATTCTTTTTTCTTCTAGCGCACTTGCTACTGTGGTTACCACCTGTTGCTGTTCGTTTGTTAAGGCCCAGAGTTGATGCCACTCGGACTTGCGAGCCAGTTGTTCTTCGATGATTTCTTTCGCTTGAGTTGCGATATTGAATTTGTGTTCTGCCTCAACGATTAGTTCTGATCTTTCCTGTGCTAGCTGCTTGTGGCTCTGGATCTCTGCAAGGTGCAGTCTTCGTTGTATGAAGGCCATGGCCATGAGGGCCTCTGTGTCTTCCTTGGCAACTTCCGAGCCAACTGTTCTTCGACGATTTCTTTCGCTTGAGTTGCGATACTGAATTTGTGTTCTGCCTCAGCGATTAGTTCTGATCTTTCCTATGCTAGCTGCTCGTGGCTCTGGATCTCTGCAAGGTGCAGTCTTCATTGTATGAAGGCCATGGCCATGAGGGCCTCTGTGTCTTCCTTGGCAACTTCCAACGCACCTTGCAGCTGTTGTGCCTCCTGTTGTTGTTCTTGTGCTTCAGTTGCGAGGGTTGCCGGCCGGCAGTCCCGTGCTAGGAACTCTATCTCTCTCTCTAGCCTATTTTGTTTCTCGAACTGAAGCTTTGCCATGGTATCCCCCTGCCACTCGCTCGGATCACCTTCTTGAGTTGCCAATGGTCCATACCCCTCCAGTCTGGCCGTTCTCTGCTCTAGGTCAGCATGTTGCTGCACTAGCAACTTTAAGCTCCATTGCTCGGCCACCACGTTTTGTTCTTTGTCCTCTAGCCTTTGTCTTAGGCGGTTTTCGTTGTCATGGGCCTCTTTCTTTTTCGCCTCCAGCTGATCTTGTAACGCCTTGACCTCCCTTTGCCGATTAGCCTCTTGCTTTGAAACTTCGAGCCTCAAGGCTGACGAGGTTTCCCTTTTCTTTTCCAGTAGGGCCACCTTCTTTTCCAGCTCCAGCAGGGCCACCTTCTTTTCCTCCTTTGCCGTATCTAGCTGTGCTGGGAGCACGTAGGCGTCGTAGTTTGCACCAGGTAACATGGGAATAGGAGCTGTGATGGTTGATGCTTCGAGTTTTTGCCGTTTCGGGTCTTTCCTGGACTTAGCATCAACAGTGGTAGGTCTTTTCGCTCCAGGTTCTGGGACAATCTCTGCTACCTTACGGACAAGCATCTACATCATGCTCATCAGCTGGGCCGCATCTAGAGAGGGCATGGGCTATGGGGCATTTGGGGTGTCTGTTGGTGCTGGCACGAAGGAGGGAGGCAGGGGGTGTAATAATGACTTTCCCTTGCTTGCGATTATCGGGGTTGCCCTCATGCTGCCACTTGCTTCGGCCTCATGGTGAGGACCATATGGATTGATTTCTCTTCTTCCATGAGTTTCTTCAACAGACCTGTGAGTGGCCTTAGCCAACTCGGCCATTTCCTTCATGCTCAGCTCGTGGGCTTCCTCTTCGGCCCTTCTTTGCCGTTCCTCTTCTGCCTTTTTTGACTCCTCTTTAACTCTTTCGAGTTCTTCCTCCTCCTCCTTCTGCAGTTGTTCTTCCAACCTACCTGACTCTTTTTGAGCCCTCTTTTCCTCGGCCCGCTCTGCTTTGCTCAGTCTCTTCCCCTTCTTTTGGCTCTTGTCATCCTTCATTTGCTTCTGAGGCTTGGCCGTTTGTGTGGGTGGTACTTCAGGCTCTCCTTCGTCGCTAGCCGTCCTTTCTCTCGAGCCTTCCTCCTCATGATGTGGCGAGCCTTGGTGCTCAATTTGCTCTCCCTCCACGTCGACATCCTTGACAGCCTGTTCAATGATTGCTGTAAGGATACCTCCGTATCTGATCGTAGAGGCTTTGATGGTAGGTTTCTTTGTCGTGGATTGTGCGGTGGAGGCCGGAGATTCCCCATCGGCTGGAGCTGCGGCTGGAGCTAGAAGGGTGGCTAAACTCTTTATAGTCTTCTAGACAAAGCTGTTCTAGTCCACCTTCTCCGGGACTCCTGCAATGCTTTCCAGCAGTGGCACGCTGATTCTATTCATGAGTGCGTTGTATCTGTGGCTGGAGAAGAGAGAATGGATCATCTTAGCCTGCATCCTCGTCGTCGGGTCTGGAATGTCAGCTAGACTAATTCCATTGGCCATGTGCACATCTTCTTTTTTGACTCCCAGCATGGCATACACATCTCTTTTTGGGCATCTTTTTTTTGGGCACGAGTCCCAAGGCTCTTTCGACAGTGACTGCGTTAAGGGGCACATGTACCCGTCTTTCTTGATCACCTGCCCTTACCGTGACTGTGCCACAGCTTCGTCCTTCATCAAAATTTCTTAAAAAATCTGCGCACATGCTGTAGTCTACAGCCTGCCCGACTTTCTCTATGTACTTTTGGAGGCTGCATTTGTCCACTAGCTCTCTTACGGCCGGCTCCTCCGAGATGGCCTCATCCAGGTTCATGGTATGCTTGAATGTGAATTGGCTAAATCCCCGCATCTCAATGCTGATTCCATATTTCGTCATCTCCGCTTCCGTAAATGGAAGTCTACCCTATCCTGCCATGGTAGGTGCCTGTCATTACCCAAGTCAACGTTAGAGTTACGATTTGATTCATTCCTAGCATATCCCAATAAAAAATGTGTGTGACAGTTTGCCGGGCAGCTTTAAGGGGATGAAACTTTTTAGAAACAATTAACTACCAACATCTACTTCCTCCTTGCTTTCTTTCCTATTTGAATTTAGTTGAGCACTGTTAGCCTTTACACTTGCTACATCACTTGGTTGTCACTTGCTCTTTCCCCCTCTTTCCTAAGTAGTAGGGGTGGGGGGAAGGCTCGAATGGGCTGCATGGGGTGAGCTACTTGGCCATAAGCTAGGTATAAAGGTTAGGGTTATATTCAAACTGGGCATGACGATCAAGTTCGCATGGCTGTAGGGAAGCTTGAGTGATGTAGGTCAAGACGTCATGGAAGATGTCCCCCGAGTTAAGGTGACTGGCAATGTGCAACTCCTCCTCTGTGAGAAACTGGTCAATGTACGGATGGGCCAATACATGATCATCTAAGTGTAAGCTGCATGTAATGGCCAAAACTCTGAATGAAAGAGGTGCCACATACGTGGGGTCGCGTTCAATCGTTTTGATTGCCCTCTGCTCAGCATTTGTCATGATCCGGCGGCCTTTCTTCTCCCATTGGAGTCGTAAGGCATACCACCATTGCAGGAATGGAGAAGCGGAGCTGGCAAGCTGCACGAGCTCCTCCAGTTCTCGTTCAGGAGTAGAGCGAGCAGGTTTGTGGTACGAGGTGACTAGTCGTCTGAGAATAGCTTGTTCCTTCGAGATTTCTCCATTAGCGATTAGCTCGGTAGCAACTTTGGGAAATTTGATGGTCATGAACTCGTAGTCTTCCCAAGTGCATGGCAATGAGCGAACATCGAAAGTGAGGGGTTCGTTAAGAAGTCCTAGGTCAAGCCTCTTGTAACTTCTAGCGAATGTAGTGAAGGTGTCGTCCAACTCCTTGATGCATGTCACTACGTCATTCCCCGAGGTCTCAGCAAGATCCTTGGCCGCTGAAAGAAAGGATCGTCTTTTGTACAAAGGCTTAAGACCTGTTGGTGGCGATGGCGCAGTTGGGCTGGACAGTGGTGATTCCCTTGCATGCGTCGTCAATGGGAGTTTGCACTCTCGATCATTTGGAAACGCTGTAGCGGGCTCTCGTGCCATAGGAGACGTGCTGCAATCCATTCAAGCGGGTATGGGGGTGCGCACCTCCTCTGTCCTGGATGGTGCTGGATCATCCGGTTTGGGACACTGAATGTGTTGGGTGCCCTTAATCGTTACCATTGCTAGTTCGATGTTCTTTGCGACTTGTGCTTTGCCTGTGCCGGTCTGTCCAGTTGGAGTGGGGTTGCCCAAAGTTGATCTTCTTGGGTGTCTATGCTTAGGCCCCCATATCCAGGGGTTGCCCTCATAGTATCCTTGTGCTCGTAGGAGATCCTTCGATATCCATTGTGGCGTGGCAGTGCGCCCATGTCGATGGCGCCTGGGCTGCCTCTTAGGCTGCAACTGATAGTTTTTGCGTTTAGGAGCATGCTTCTGCGGTCTACTAGGAGGTGGCACTTGCTGTTTTGGCACCTATATGTGCGTGGGCTCCCTGGCCATGTGAATGGCTTGGGTGAGTTTGCTTTTGGCGGTTGGGGCACGGGGTAAGATATCCATGCCCTTCTCCTTAGGCTTGGCCATGGGGTTCTCTATCGGTGGCTCTGTAGTTGTAGAAGGTGCAAGATGGCCCTTGCTGAAAGTAGTTACTATGCGCACATTGCCCATGGTCAGGTGAATGCGATCTAGGTTGTAGTCCATATTGCAGTTTGTTTGCTTTTTGAAAGTGCGCCCTAGTAGTGATTTATCACCAACCCCTTTAGTGTTTGGTAACACATAAAAGACGACTGGGATACTTCCAGACCCGATGGAGACAACCACTTGGCATTTTCCTAAGAGAGGGTAAGTGTTGCCCCCAAATGGGCTAAGTTTTGCGTTTGTGGGCAGTAATTTAGGTTGACTAATGCGTGTCCAATGGTCATGTGTCAAGACATTACGATCGGCCCCTTCATCGATTAGGGCATCAAAAGAATATGTCTGTTCTGCAGTGATCGTGATTCAGAGGTAGATGGGTGCTACTGCTTCTTCATCTTGATCTGTTAGTTCTAATTGTGGCCACGTAGATGGTGACGGGAGCTTCGTGCATCAGTGGCTCGTGCAACAGATGGGAAGGAGGATAGTACTTTTTCATGCGATTGCCATTGAAGAAGCCTATTTCTTCCCCTTCGAGCGTCTCCAACTCGACATTGCCCGTTCTGCTAATTGCACGCATCCGAAAAGGTCCCTGTCCTCAAAATTTCATTTTTAGTTTGTGTCCTTTCACCGAGTAGAGTAGGACAAGGTCCCCTTGATCAAAGTTGCACTGGTTGACATGCTTGTCAAACCACAGCTTTCGTCATGCCTTTTCATAGATCAGAGCGTGGGTGGCTAAAAGTTGAGTCACTGTGAGACGCTCTAGCTCCACTAAGCGGTTAGTCCAAGCGTCTCTTCCCTCCCAACGCTCCTGCGCTGCTATTCTTAAGCTAGGGACAAATAACTCTAAAGGTAGAATGGCCTTCGTCCCGTAGGTCAGCTTAAAAGGCGTTTGTCCGACAGCCGTCTTATAAGCCGTTTGATAAGCCCACAAGGCTGCCATCAGTTTATTATCCCAGTCTCTTCGTGATGTGGATACTACCTTAGTAAGCATGTTGACTAGGATTTTATTTGTGGACTCCGCTTGGCCATTTGCTTGAGGGTAGTAGGGAGAGGACCTTCTATGAATGATTAGAAAGGTTGAGAGCAGGTGGGATATTACTTCATTAACGAAGTGTGTGCCTTGATCACTTACTAGTTCGATTGGACAACCAAACTGTGAAAAGACCTGTTCCCACAGGAACTTCGCAGTGGTCCTAGCATCATTCCTTCTAGTGGCTTTTGCCTCCGCCCACTTCGTTAGGTAATCCTTGCCACAATGATGTAGCGTGCCTGGGAGTATTGAGCTGCAGGACTGATAGGTCCGATGAAGTCAATGCCCCATTTTTCGAAGGGCTGTCGTGCTATCACGGGGGTTAACTCCATCTTATCTTTGTGCGTGGGCACCTTAGTCCTTTGGCACTCGTCGCAGTATTTGATGAACTTAGCGGCATCAGGAACAGGGTGGGCCACCAGAGTTGGGATTGTAATACCTTATGGGTGGTAGTGTCCCCACTAAAGTGCCCGCCAGCTATCCCGCAATGCGCCTCTCTCAATACATCGTGCATCTTGTACTCACACACACATCTACATAACAACCTGTCTTGTAGGACTGATAGGTCCGATGAAGTCAATGCCCCATTTTTCGAAGGGCTGTCACGCTATCATGGGGGTTAACTCCATCTTATCTTTGTGCGTGGGCACCTTAGTCCTTTGGCACTCATCACAGTATTTGACGAACTTAGCGGCATCAGGAACAGGATGGGCCACCAGAGTTGGGATTGTAATACCTTATGGGCGGTCATGTCCCCAGTAAAGTGCCCGCCAGCTATCCCGTAATGCGCCTCTCTCAATACATCGTGCATCTTGTACTCACACACACATCTACGTAACAACCCGTCCTGCCCCAACCTATAGAGTTGGCCAACGATCAGTTGGTATGGCTGGATTTTTAAGATAAGTCTCCTTAGCCTAGCTTTCTCAATAGGTCTCTCTAGCAGACTGTTTTCTAACACTTGGACAACATCGTCTACCCAATAAGGCGTCAAATCAACTCTAAACAAGTCCCCTTCACTAGACAGGCCAAAGAGGTGCGCATCCGGTAAGTCGTCAGGTATGCCTTGACCAGCAGCTTCCCCTATGGGTATGCGGGACATGTGATCCACCATATAGTGCTGCTTTTCCTTGCGCACAATCATTGAGAAATCAAACTTTAGCAGGAGAAGTAACCATCTTGCTACCTGTGGCGCATGGCTTATTCACAAGATACATCAAGGCTTGATGGTCCACAAAAAAGATGAAGGGCGTGGCCAACATGTAATGCTTAAATTTCTTTATGGCAAACACCATGGCTAGCCCTTCCCTTTCTGTAGTGGAATAGTTCATTTCTGTCTTGGTGAGCTGCCTGCTGGCAAAGCTCACAGGGTAATCAAGACTATGTTCACTAGGCTGGCATAGAACGGCTTTGATAACAAATTTGGAGGCATCTATGTGTACATGGAATGTTACACTCCAGTCTGGGGCTCGCAAGATTGGTGCAGTGGTGAGAGCCTTCTTTAACTGTTCATATGCGCGTTGGCATTCCTCAGTCCACTCGAATACAATCAGGAGCTTGTACAATGGTCTAGCAATCAACGTGCAGTTCAGTACAAAACGTCGGCAGTATCCTGTGTGGTCTAAGAAACACTGGACGCCTATGTAGTTGGTGGGTGGTGGGAGGTTGGCAATGGCCCTGACTTTTGAGAAGTCAGTGGCAATGCCATTCCTTGACATTACATGCCCTAGGATGCATCCGTGCTTCACCCAGAACTGGCACTTTAAGGGGTTCAATGAGAGTTTGTATAACCGACATCGTTCGAAGACAACTCTCAACCTCTGTAGGTGTTCGGTCCAACTAGAGTGTATGCACAAGTCGTCTACGAACACCTCCAGCTCGCATCACAGCATATCCTTGAAGATCGTGCACATTAATCGTTGGAAGGTTGCAGGTGCATTCATTAGCCCAAAGGGCATAACAAAATGTAGGCGAATACACCCCACTCCGTGGCGAAGGCAATCTTGTGCCTATCGTCAGGGTCTTGCACTTGATTGTAGCCAGAGAAACCATCTAGAAAGCTGTAAGCTTCTTTGCCTACCACTCTCTCCAGCATGTGCTCAGTATATGGCAAGGGGTAGTTATCCCTCTTCGTAGCTGCATTCACCTTCTTGTAATTCATGCACACCCGAATCTTGCCGTTCTTTTTCATAACGATCACTATGGGCGATACCCAATCTGTGTGCTCGATCTCATATATAAATCCCACCTTCATGAGCTTATCGATCTCTTCCTTCACCGCATGGGCGTGTTTGGGATTCATAGGGTAAGGTCACTGCTTCGTTGGCACCGCTTTTGGGACCATTGGAATATTATGGGTCACAACCCTAGGATCAACTCCTTTCAGTTTCTCCAAGGACCAGGTAAACACATCGACATACTCTCGTAGGAGAGCAACCAGTCTAGCCTCATCCTCCTTGGCCAGGTCGTCAGCAATGAACACATGTCGAGGTTTCTTTCCCTCCCTTGCCAGGTCGACTTCCTTGACCCTAGCGGGTCCCTCAATTGGTTCACTGGCTTGCCCTTATCTCTTTGCTCCTAGCAAAACCACCACTCTATCACCCTTCTTAAACTTCGTGAAGCGTTTGGGGAGGTCCTGCGACTTCTTTTGCCTCTCTACCTCTGAGTCTCTAGTTTGCTTCCTGGCTTCCTCCTTTATTTGTCTGTACCTTAAGTGGACTGGCAAGTCCCCTTTGGTGCATCTGACCTTAGAGGGTTGGGGTATTTTTGGATCACTCTCTGTACTAACTTCAGACTCCGAGTTAAACTCACATCCCTCGCTTGAGGAAGGGGTTTCACCTGGGGGTCGTAGTTCAGTAGGTGAATCCATCTTTAGTATTGGGACTACTAGCGATTGCGCCACCCTTGCCTGCTCATAATCCATGGCTCCCACCTTCTCCAGCTACGTCCTGTCACATTTCATCCACATGACTCCTTTTCCATTCCTGCCCGCCCTTTCCCTTTTTGGCCTAGAGTTTGCCTCGATTTGTTGGATTGCTCTCCCTTCAGTGTCATAATCTATCGTGTTAAACTCTTCTTCGCTCTCGTTCATCTCAGAACAACAGTGCTCGTACCCCTCATCACCGGAATCTTGCTTCTCTGACTGCTCGTCATCCCCCAGGTTTTCCTCTCCGATCTTCTCTTCGTTGGTGATCAAAGCCTAGTTGTATAGTAGGTTAAGATTGTGAACTTTGGTCCATTTCCATTCAGGCTGACCCAAGAGATCACTTAGGGGTTTTAGATTAGCCGCCTTATTGCTTTTAAGTTTAGTGGTCAGGTACTCTATGATTTCCTGAAGCTCGAGCTTGTTAGTGGGGGTGTGGAATGAGACCGGTCTTCCTAGGTCCCGTGAGCTTCCCGCCATCATGCAGAGTGGCACAGTGGGCTCCTTTGCTGGCATGCTTGGTGATTTAGCAGCTTGCTTATAGAGCTCTTCCTCATCTGAGAATGGCAGGTCAACGGTTGCCAAGACATGCATCCAATCCCTCTTGTCCTCAGGGTAGGGGATGTACTTGGTCAGTGTCCCATAGGGCTTGCGTGCATGGGCATCACCTTTTAGCATGGTCGAGATAGCTCGAGGTCGGCTGGGGTAGTTTTCTATGTGTCCATCTCAACCCTTACTGCTTCCGTCCTATTCCCCAAGTATATGAGGACCACTTGCGCATTCCTCATCCAGGGCCTGCCTAGTAGTATGTCGTAGTCCACACCCTTCATGACAACGAAGTTCACAGAAAACTGCACTCTTGCGACCTTCATTGGCTAGTTTTTTAAGACCTCGAATGGTATGACCTTCATTCTATTGGCCAACGTAACATTAAACCTAGCCGCTTCCACAGGTGGGTTTCCCCAGGCCTGTAAACCTAGCCGCTTCCACATGTGGGTTTCCCTAGGCCTGTAGAACTGCATGGCTCAAGACACTGACCCTGGTGCCGGTGTCTACAATTCCTTTCCGTGTTGCATCCCCCAAGGCTAAAACGGGTAGGACTGCATGCATCTCCTTGCCTTCCCAGAAAGCGTTGATGTGTAGCGAACTTGGAGCTGAGTGCAGCGTTAGGCTTGGAATTTGCGTGATTGCGTCCTGCTCGTACAAGTCAATGGCAGCATGCTCCCCCTTTCCCTCCACCCAGTGCCTCAATTCTTGCCACAATGGAGGGTGCTGCCGAAGCAAATCTCACAAGCTCATGGTCACTGGGGTGGTTACTAAGGTGGTGAGGAGGTTGCTGGGTAGTTGGCTTCCTCCTTGGTCACCATTCTTTGGCCACATGTCCTGGTTAGCTTGTTGACAAGCTTCTCCCTGGTCTTGCCTTTGTGGCATCTCTCGTGGTGTGGACGCATTCCCTGATTGAGGTCGCAATGGCGAAGCAGGTGTGCTTGCACTAGAAAAGTCCTCCATCGGATCCTCCAATATGGGTTCTACATTCTTAAGGTGTTCTTGGGCATCCTTGACCCACTCCTTAACCTTGGCTATAGCCTTGAGTTGCCGTCTGGGATGAGGGTATTCCCCTACCTTGGCACTACCTAGTTCCGCCGTCTTGGGGGTTGAGGTCTCTGCCTCGGCATCTGTGATCCCCTTTCCTGCCACTAAGGTTGTAGCTTCCTCAGTCTTAAGGGTGATCCTTGCGTCTGTTCTCTTTCTCCTTCTCCTCTGGCTTTTCTTTCCCAGCGAGGCTGCAACTAGGTTACTTGGCCCAGGCAGTGAGATGCCTGTTTGTCTTGTTTGCGCTCGCGTCATGACATATAGTGGGTTGGGTGTGTCCTCCCTGCCAAAGGTCTCCACTCCAAAGAGCCCCAAGTGCGTGGAGGGCACGTTGGCCAAACTGGTTGATGGTTTCCGCCTAGGGCAGTTAGGAAAATGTGTGTGATCCCACATTCGGCGCATCGAAGGTCAGCCTTATCCTGGTTTGCATGTTTCCTTTCCGGGCAGCGTGATGAGATATGGCCTGGATGACCGCAAGTCAAACATGAGATTGAGTCCTCGCTTGGTCCTCCAAAGTCTCTGCCTCTTCCTCTATCCAGCGCCATCACCCACACACTGGTCGATAATCCATTAGGACTGGATTGCCTTCCTTGTCATAGGAGATGTATGGGTTTACGTAGCTTTCTTCTTCACTAGGTTTCTCCACATAGTGAACATGAGCTTCACTCGGTGGTGGTTGGGTTATAAAGGGTCCTGGTGGTCTGGGTATGCCTGTTGGGTTCATCTCTAGCCTAGGGATGGCTGGTCTCGTGTCGTTTGGTGCTGGGAATGCCAGCTGGGCTCCCCTGCCAAGGAAGTTAGATGGCCTGTTGCCTAAGTGAGGAGGTTTGTATTGCTGCGCATATGGAAACCTCTTGGGCAATCTGCAGTGCAATGCATCATGATCGAACCTACCACAGTTCGAACACGGCCTAGATCTAGGATCTTGACACTCAGCTGGGAGGTGGTTTCCACCACAATGTATACACTACACGTGAGTTCGCGTAGGCTTCCTTATTTGTTCTTGCAAACGTGCAAGCTCCATTCTCACCTCAGCCAAGGTCTTGGCCTTGGTCGACTCCCTTTCCCTCATCCCGTGCGCTAGAGCTCTCTCTCTCTCTTGACGTCATTGACCACTCTGAAGCCCTCTCGACTGTACCGTCCCGACTGATACTCCTTATGCTTCGCTCCCTAAGCTGGTCATCCACCCTTATTGCTTCGTAAAAAACCCTAGCTGGCACATCTCTATGTAGGGTGGAGATACTAGCCAAGGCCTTGTAGAGTTCCTCGCTTCGGATCCCATTTATAAACACTGTAGACACAGCCTTATCCTTAGGTCGCTCATTGGCCGGGATCCTCTTGAAAAGGCTACGTACATGTGTGACGTAGTCTCTCACGTCCTCCTTTTCCCTCTGACTGACATTCATCAACCGGACGATGAGGTTTCAAAGTATCCTGCCTCAGAGAACCTCTTGATAAAGTGGTCTTTAAGATGGGTAAAGTTCACGCACTCGGCTGCATCTAGAATAGTGTATCAAACCCTCCCCTTATCACCTAAGCACAACCCAAAAGCTTGGGAGCATTGTGCAGGGTCTGTGAGGCCGTTTGCTTCACAAACTTGTTCGAACTGCTCCACAAAGCTATATAGGTCGTTGCTAGGTTCATACTTGTCTAGTTGTTTTGCCACTACAGGGATCCTAGATTGCCCCTTTGCCCCTTGTATGACCCCTAATTCCGAGAGTAAGGTTGTGGCTAAGGCTGCTTCGGCCTGCTCAGCGGATGTGTTGTCCATGAGCCGCTTGGGCACAAGTTCACTTAATGATAAGTTAGCCTCCACTACCTGCTCTCTCTCTGCATTTGGTCCTGCTTTTGCTGCCAGGGCTAGTATGCGTCTGGCCTCATATATATCCATATCTTGTTGAATTTTCCTAACCTTTTGCTCGTGGTTATAGGCGATCATGCTCTCTAGTGCCCTTATGATCACCTTTCTTTTCTCTTCTAGGGTTGCTACCACTTCCTCTACTGGCCTACCCTGAACTACCGTCTTGGTGAGCAAGTCATACTCGTTGACTAACTCTTGCACCATGACTAGGAATTCTCCCAAGTCCAGTTGGTGGTCCTCTCCTTGTCCGCCTTGTGATCCTGACATTGCTCCCACCTCCGGGTCCACAAGGTCGTCAATCAGCTTGAGTAACTCTAGCAACGTTCGATTCTCTATGTTGTTGCCTTCCGGATCTTCGTGTCCTCTTAGGGCCCTACGGATGGGGTTCTCTAGTAGCCAGCTATGCTTTGGGATCTTCTCCTAATAGTGGGTTCCTTGATGTTATTATGTTTCCTATTGAGCTCCTTATTACTGGAAACCGTTGTCAATCTTATCCACAACTTGTGCTTCGTGCTTTCTAGTTCTCAGTGCGGAAGCAAGCTTTTTCTTTCCTTGTAGTGCACCCTAGGTGATGAAATCTAAAGGTGAGGTGAGGATGCACTAAATGCCTAATGCAGAATTCACCCTACTGCTTACGTTTGTAGCCTGATGTGGCTCTAGGCACAGGTCCTAGCCAATCTAAAGTCTTACAGAAAGACCCTCCTGCATTCCCTATTCTGCTTCAGGGTTGGTTGGTCGCCGAACGTCACGTCCAATTCCAAATTAGGTCCGGCCGGTGTCTAGCCATTTGGGGTGAATCTTCGGTCACCCTGTCTGGTCTTCAGCTTCCAAGATTAAACTGGGTTCCCTAGGGGATCAGAGACGTGACTAAGGTACCCAGGACTGTGGCCCATGTAAACAACCTTCTATTCAAACTTTGGTGAACTAGTCCGATTATGGGAATCGGTCGGAGTGGTCCGATTATGGGAATCGGATGGGGCAGGTCCAGTCCTACTCAGGTCCGTCTGACTTCCCTTAGTCGGACGGGGGTGGTCCGACCACTGCAATGGGTTGAGTGACTCGAGTCCGGGACTAGGACACGTGGCTTGACTTTGATGGGCTTGTTCGATTATAAGAATCGGATCGGACCAATGGTCCGAATATAAGAGTCGGATTGGATTGACAGTCCGATTCTCTTTCAGCTAGTTTGATTATGGGAGTCGGACTGTCCGACTCTCGAAATCGGACGGTCCTATTCTGGGAATCGGACACACTAGTCTGACGGTGCGGACGACGGCCCGCAAGTTACACACGGACCTTTAGGTCAACACCTACTCTATCAAATCGTGCCGTGCTTTTCAAATAGATGCGAGAAACAGAGGGAAACTTCTGGCACACCTCGAAGTAATGGGACGCTCGATTGGTCAGCACTTCACGATCTCCCGTGGCTCTCTCTCTCTCTCTCGCTCTCTCAGGCTCATAGTCTTCTTAGAAGGCAGGGTGTCAAATGTGGCCTCCCTTGGTCTCCTGGGCCCCTTATTACCTCACCTCAGTCTGCTGTAGACTCAAAGATTAATCTCATACACTCCTCCAGCCAGATTTTTGAATCTGTGCCCCAACTTCCCTGTCTCCAGCAGTAGCAGAACCCTTCTATTCCCTTCTTTTTCCTATCCTACCCTTAACGTATTGCAACAGAAATCAGAAAGAGAAATAAAGACAGATGGTCCTACTCTAACATTCAACAGCAAATCAAAATACTTACTTGCTCCAGGGATTAAAACCTCCTAATCCTCCTAACTATCTCAAGCACCGATTCAGGCTGCAAACCCTACTGCCATGCTCGATTTGACGCACGTGGCGCTCAAGGCTCAATTCCATCAGTCCCGGCAACGGAACCAAAATGTAGGGGAGCTATAGAGCTCTACCCGGAGACCTACAGGGACTGCTTATTGATCAAGCGTTTCAAGCCGAGCGGCCATGGCTACCTCTCACATAGCCGACGCACAATACCTACCTTGCGGGTGTAGTGAGCTTACCTTGATGTTCGATCGAGTCCCCTCCTCTCTCTCACACTCCGGTAGCTCCACGATCCTTGTGGAAAGTTCAAGCAACCTCAAGCCCCCTCCATCAAGCTCCATCCCCCATAGCCACGCGAGACAAGAGAAGAGAAGAAGGGAAGGAACGATGAAGAGAGAAGATGGGGAGCTTCTTCTCCACAATCCCTCACTCTCACACACTCACTCCCTCACTCCCTCACACTCCCTCAATCCCTCACTCAAGCACAAGCATGAAGGTAAGAAGCAAGAGAAGAGGAAGAAGAAGCTTTAGCCACACCCAAGAATGAGCTTCTCATTCACTTTTGAGCTTTATATACATGCCCTACCTTTTGGGTGGTCATACACACTTTTTTACATGGCCGGTCATTAGCCTAGGACCTCTTTTCCTATTTTCCACCGTTCCAACTCATCCCGTTTCCATTAATGCATACAATTTGCACAGGAGTGAGCCCGTCGCTCTTTTTACAAAGATTCGAGAGCGCCTTCATATTTAATGGCATGCTTTTACTCTTTTTTTTTTCTCGTCGAGACGACACTGTCGTTTAGATCATTTAAATTTCCAAGCTTCCATTTTTTCCACACTTCTGCTCCATTTTCCGTTCCTCTGTGCTATGGTAAACATCAACGATTGACCTAGTTTAGGGTCATGAGTCCTTAAGGGAGACACCGCAATTGTCCAAGAAAAAGAGGACAAAACAAGGGAAACAACGGCAGTTGCAAGTGGTGGTAGACACCAAGACAATTGAGACCAAGAGCATGGAAGAACTTGGGAATAAAACATCAAGCCCATCCACCAATGAACCTATTGCCATCTCTCCTAACAGCGGTGAAACCTTAGACACATTTGTGTGTTCTGATAAGTCAAAGCAATCATCACCATCAGCGGTTGCTTGCAACACTCAAACCATCGACAACAAAACTCACATTGACCAATCAAGAGTGGATATAACACTGTAACAATACGGTGACAAATCTATACTAGTCACATACGAGGAGAACCATGATACAATAGTAGTAAAACCTCAGGAAAAATGCACAAACCCTGAGAGCATAAGCAATCCTAGTGTTGACCAATCCTGCTCATCTATGCTTGAGCCCCTAGCTATGCTAAAGCCTAGGGAAACTCCTAGAACCTTGCATGAGATAGCAACCAAGCAAGCCCTCATCGAACATAGAAGTGCCACAGAATGCTTAACTGAGTTGGATGCTAAGCTCAAAGTGTTCGCACGTGTCTACATCCTTGCAGACATGGACGCATTCCCTAGGGAGCTTAAAGAATACTTGCCATTTTCCCTATCCTGGGAAGATTAAAAACATCTTGATGAGCACTATGAAAGGCTCCTGCATGAATGCATGCGACTCACCTCTGATGAGGAAGCCGACGAACTACGCTTAATTGTGACATTCAATGACGTGCTCTGCCAACCAAATCTCTTAGAGATAGAGAAACTAAAGCGACAATAAGAGGGTCGAAGTCAATTCGAAAAATGTTGGTTTGAAAACCGTGTTGCAATGGTCGAACTAGGAGCCTAGATTATGACAGTCTCAAGGGAGCGATTGGCTAAATGGTGTTCTCAAAGAGACCCAATCTATGTGGCGCCGACTTCCTTTCGAGTACTAACTGCCATTCGGGGTACGGACTTAGCTAGAACTACCCAACAGAACTCTTTGATTGATAAGATTCTCAATGAGGAGGAGTTACATGTTGCCAGTAGACTCGGACAAGGTGCCATGCTACTCAATGTTGCAAAATATCTATCGTTATTGAGTAAGCTGCCACGAGTACTGGATGCGTGTGCCACACTCCGGTACAATCCGGAGTTCTACAATTGTTTTTTATCCTTGTGAAGTGACATGAATTCGTAAATATGTACATAAATATACAATGAATTTTGTGACCCTGTATATATAAGATCAACACACACAAGCAATGACAGTCAAGCACAGGGAGAAGAGTTGGGTTTGACAGGCTGAGCTTCTCAGGCCCTCCTCTCGCCACACACTTTTGAAGTCGGGTGACCATTCCCATCTCCAGCAGGAGGGCATGCAACCCTCATTACCGCCATAGGAAGCCTTGACCAACATCTCTAATGGTGTAGGCGGGGCACCATCCCTTTCTATACACCTTTCCCCTTTCCGGTCTATTCTTTCTGGGGATGAGACATGCTCCACTCTATGACAACCAGTTCATGCAACTTAGCATAAGTCAAGATTTGCTAATGGCCAAAGGCAACATGAACATCAATAGGGGGCTGTCCTACTACAACAAACGCTGCATGCTTCACCTCACCCCTCCTCATCATATGCGCTTAATAACCCACTGTGTAATCCCTCCCATGCAAATAGTTTTATCCTGCCTCAGGGCCTAATCCTTGGTTTGCATTTTGCGGGTCCCCCTATGGTAGCAGTCATGGACCATATAGTGCAGTTTGCCTGCAAGGAAGCTCTCCGCTGTCGGAGGGAGCATAAGGCACTAGTGCCCCCACTAGAACGCTACGTGCCTACTCTAAAGAGGTACGGGCCGAAAAGAGGCCCCAAACGACACCACCCAGGATGCAGGCTGCAAACTCCCCAAGCAAAGAGGACGAGGGCTCAAGGGAGCACACGAGGTGTGGCAACACTGGCCATGCGAGCCCCCACCAGACGCTCGGGCACCAGGTGCTCAAAAGAGGGGAGGGAAGCGCGAGATAAGCAGGAATTTGATGCATTTTTTAAAAGCATTCTGAAAACAGTTGCGGCTAGGGACTACACCATGTGGGTCCTGGTCGACATCTTCCCCTCCCAGCCTCACAGGAGCCCCTCACTAGCACAGCCTCAGTTGCTCGACCACCCGGACTCGCCCCGCCTCGTACAAATAGAGTAGCCCCTATGATGTATAAGCTGCTTAACAAAGGCCATCCTGCCAAATTTTTTTGTCTTTAAATGGTTAAAGGGGAAGGCTCCCTACATGTATACACTTTCCTTGCCTACTGCTAATATATGCCACGTCTTTAACAAGCACCGGAATATGCATCGCACTCCACACCATAGGATTTTGACAAAGTAATATCTTGTCATGATTGCATCTTTTTGTTGTACTTGATGCATGCAACTTGCATATACTCTCATGAATTGACGAGTGGATGCAGGACGTCATATGTCTTCGTGCAAAAGCGTTCAATGCCCAAGTCACCGCAAGACCACCAACTTCACAAGAGTTGTGACGAAGCCACACCGCTGAAAGTGAAAATCACCCTTGCCGATTGTCCACATCGCATGGCCCAAAGCATGATCAGTTGGCCACTTTCTCTTTCTGGTCAAACTCTACACTTGGCACTCACGGCAGCTGTTACCTCAATTGTACCAACATCGCACGTTACAAAGAGGTTTTGCAAAACCTTAAGTGTATCTCCCCATCTCAACAACTGTTCCTCGAGCCTTCTAAAAACGTAATATCTAAGTATGCACGAGCACTCACATAATATCTACACCGAAATATATACATAGTTTGGGTCCTCAAGTGCAAGGCAATACTCTTAGCTTGCTTAGAGTTCGATCTATCTCCCAAACTAATTGAACTACATCTTGTGCACGATAAAGAAGACTAGCACTACCCCTAGGGAGAGACCACATATGAGAGGTTTGAGATTGCAGGTATTGAAGACTTCAACGAAAGTGCCGATCGCTCTTCATCGACACTCAACTTTGAATTTTAATCCTTTATCATCCTACAAGCCTGCCAAGAATTGTCATGTGCAGAATCCCCAACAAACTGCCACTTGTGCTGACCATTAGTGAAATCCCCAACAAAGAACAGCCCTACCACCAACTCCAACAACCCTACCACTAGCCACCTAGGCCACCAACATGCCCCCAATGACCTTCCTCCACACCACCACCAACACTCCTCCATGGCAATCATAGATGTCCCCTCCACCCACGTCTTCAGTGAATGCCAAAGCCTGCTACCTACTACGACGGTGAGTGCCATGGGACTAGCACTCGTCTAGGAGGGGGGTAATGTTAACTGTCAAATGAACAATGTGGAAAATCTAAAGTAGAAGACAAAGGCCAAGGCAAAAGTGAAATGGAAGATGAAGGCGCACCAATAAAAATATGGAAGCACAAGAAGTGCATAAAAGTCCTAAATAAAAGAAAAATACGCACAAGAAAAAGCACAAGTCAATACTTTTGTAAAAGAGCACAAGCGCATCATGGTTTAATTTAAAGAGCGCCGGGCTCTCACTCGTGCACTGTGTAAAGGTAGATGGGTGGTAGGAAGGAAGCTAGGAAGATAGAAGGACAATAGGAAAAAGGGCCTAGGCCACTGCCAGCCTTGTAAAACAGGGGATAAGGGGATGATCGCCCAAAAGAGATTTAGGGTTATATATATAAAGTTGAAAAGTGAATGAGAAGCTCATTCTTGTGTGTGGCCAAAAGTGGCTCTCCTCTTCTTCTTCTTCTTCTTTTTGTTCTTGCATGCTTGAGCTTGTGCTTGAGAGAGGGAGTGTGAGAGTGTGAAGGAGTGAGTGTGTGAGGGTAAGGGACCGGGGAGGAGAAGCTCTCCATCTTCTCCTCTCTTCTTCTCTTATCTTCTCTTTTCTTGTCTTGCTCGCGACAATGGACCTTGGAGCGTGGAGCTTGAGGATGGAGCTTGCTTAAATCTTGCACTTTGATCGTGGAGCTATTGGAGTGCGCAGGAGATGAGGTAACTCGATCGGCATGGAGATAAGCTCACTACACCTGTAGATATGGATGGTGCGTTGGCTATGTGAGAGGTAGCCATTAGTACTCGGCTTGGAATACTTGAAGCAATAAGTGGTCCATGGGTCTTGGCAGTTGAGTGAGAGCTCCCACAATAATTGTGTAGGCACTAAGTGTAGGCGGCTAGGCACAAGCGGCCTCTAAGCCTCAACAATCACCCAACACTTGGAGATATGGCTTGAAGAGATGTGAGATGTTGCGAAAACTTAGATAATATGTAGCTTTTAGATTGTATGGTAGCGCTCGTTCTCGTCTCGAAGGTAGTCATGTTGATTTAGCAAGCCCTAATGATGAATTCTTGAATGTTTCCAGTACAGATGAGGTTATGCAATGTACATGCTTATTCTTTGGTAGCAAAAATGATTTTTCCTTTTGCCTTTGAGTCTAGATTTTTGAGTTTTCCCAATCAAATTAATGTTTGATATAGATGGCGATGCTTTTCCCCCCATCAAGTTGATGCTTTTTACCCACTTAAGGTGATAATTTTTCCCTAATTGAGGTGATCCCAAGAGGTGATGTAATGGATGTGGTAGATACCAAGATGATGATCCCCTTCCAGTACAATGGAGGTGATGATTACCTCTTAGATAAGTAGAGGTGATGGACTTCTAGGACATTAGAGGTGATGCTGGTTTTTTAATTAAATCACCTACTTCTTTGAGTTTTATGGACGAGAGGTGATGGTCTCAACACTTGGATGATTACATGCTCTTGTCAATCAAGGTGATGGGGCCTATGAGCTAGTGGAGGCAATGAGTTGGATCATCGTTCGTGTGAGTGGAGGTGATGATCACCTTTTGGTTGAGTGGAGATAATGAACACCTTTTGGATAAGTGGAGCTGATGCAATGGAGTACATGAATGGAGGTAATGGAGTAGAAGTAATATAATGGAGGTGATGATCACCTTCCAAATGAGTGGAGGTGATGACAACCTTTCAGATGAGTAGAGGTGAGGTGGTAAAGGTGATGAGTGATGGTGTTCCCCCTTGATAGATGGTGTTTAGAAATGATTCCCAAGAACATTTAAAGCGATGATTTAGCTTCAAATACATACACTCATAAAGTTGCAAGGGTCTACAAGTTAATTGTCCTAATCCAAGACAACACTCAAGGTGATATAAAAACTTACTTTAGATGATGGTTTTCCTACTCAAAAGTATGCTCATTTGATTGGCAATAGACTCTTTCCCCAAGACGGTGTCCACAAGGTTTAGTCCCTTAGAATCAAGTAATCAAGAGTTTTCACCTCTTCAAGGGTTGGTCAAGATGATGTAGTCAAGATGGTCCTGAATAGTAGTAAAGGTGAAGAGGACGTTCTACATAGATAATGGTAGCCTTCGTTCAGATGACCTTGTATACGAGCAATTTGATGATCTAAAGTTATGGGATATACCCATAAGCTTCCATATTTCAAATACAATAAACTTAGGTGGTTAAAAGCTCCAAAAACACAATTGAGGTGATCATGACTAGCAATTGAGTTGATGAGAAATCCTAGTATGGATGATCCCAAATAGGCTCCCACTTTGATCCTTATCAGTGAATTAGACCTTGATATTTCTAGTGAAATTCAGTATCCAAGCACTCAAATGGAAGGAAAGGGTTAATTTTTATAAATTTACAGCCATGCAGCGTTATGGATGAAGTAACTCAAGGTGATTAGTACTTTGAGTTCTAGAGCAATCTGGATGATGCTTAGTGCCTTCAAATGACTATTCTTGATATTTATATATTTGAATTCTTGCTTGAAAGAAAAAAATGCAAGGTTTGCTTAGACTTTTGACCCACACCCAACAAATCAACATTCAACGTGATGCAATCAAGGTAATGGAAAGTTGCCATTGGGGTAGTCAACTCAAGTATTTAAAGTGTGGTTAAAAGAAATGTTTGATGTCTTGAGAGTTATGCAATGACTAGGCCTTGTTTCCAAGCTACTATATACTATACCTAAGTATTGAAAGAAATGCAATGTTTATCTCTTAAATGACCTCAAAGCATACAATGGAGATGATGGTGGATGAATACAAGCAAGGTGATGGCTAGAACTCTCTATATGTGCTCAAGTAGACATGCAATGATCCTAGTGACTATTTATGCATGGATCTTATTCAATAGATACTCTCCATGATGATATTAACTACAAATGCATGTAAGGTTGATTTTTAGAGCCTCGAGGCTAGTAATCAAGGTGATGGATGCTATTATTTGAGGTGATCATTTGAGGCCTTCAAAACTAGATAAAAACAATGGTTGACATCCCTACTTGATGTATTCTCATCCTTTAGGTGTCATGAGGTATGACCCAAAAAGCGAGATATTGAGAAATATCACTTCCAAAATAGCAATCGAGGTGATGCAGGGTCTAGTTGAGTTGATGATGAGGATAAATGATTTGAGGACCAGAGAACAATGCCACAACAATATCAATGGTTATGTTTTAGTGGGACCTTATCTCCTAGATGTTATGCATAGTATCTTTGACATAAATACTAAGATTTAGGACATAAAAACTATAGTTATATTCTAGTGGGACCTTACCTCCTAGATGTTATGCATAGTATCTTGAACATAAAATACTAAGATTAGAATATAAAAATTAGTATTTGAGGTGATGGGATATCATAGTCAAGGTGATATCAAACTTCTCCTACTAGTAGCATAGATAATCACAATGCATTCAGATAACAACAAAAGCATGTAGCATCCCAATATCACTATATACACCAATGGTTGAAGCCACTTTTCTACTACATACGAGGTTCAAATGAAGCATAAACATGATTTAGAAAGTGATGCCAAAATATATTACTTCCACTTATACTCTATAAGCAAAGTATGCCAATGAAGTTCAACAATCTGTGCAAGAAAGTAAGATGTTGTTGCATTTAGCATACTTAGCTTAACACAAGATTGCAGATAAATGATTTAATAGTTTTATGTATTTTTAGATGAAGAAGATGAGGAAAATGGATTCTAATATATCCTAGTTACTACTCAATCATTTATTAAATTGCTTCCATTCTAGATTGGTATACTCTTTTTTGCTTAGTTTTGGAACCGGTTCGTGGTTATTACAATAGCACATACTCTCTTTGTTTGTTAGACATAATCGTAGGTGCTTCAAATGCTTCCAATGACAGTGCTCTCTTCAACATAGAAAAGTTGGATGGCAATAACTTCCAATATTTGAAGACTCAGATTTGGTAGGTATTGGTGCAAAAGAAGCAATCAAGCCATTAAAATTAGAGGGCATCAAGCCAAACTTTATTCTATAGAGGAATGAAAAGAGCTTGTGAGCTATGCAAGTCTATCATCATTTTGTCATTGTCAAAGTAGTTGGTCTTTGTTGATTCCTTTGATCTTTTGACTACTTGGACTAGCGTTTGGCTTTGAATTTTTATAGGCATTTTTGCAACCATCTTTGTTTAGGATTAAGAAGTACGGGGGCAATGGATCTATGCTTTATGCCAAGTTGACAAGCTCTATTTGTGACAAGGTCGTATGAGACAAATTGAGACAAATTTTTGTCACTCCTTTATGATCAACATTCTTGTATGATCAATATTGACATCAATGCTTTCTTTGAGGCATACTTTTTGGCTAGAGCACCTAGTGTTGGGGTATTCATGGTGCATCTATTATCATTGTTGTTTATACTATGATGTTGAGGTTTTCTCATGCTTACATCATTGTATTAATCACCCATGATTTGAGAGAGGGTGTTGGTGGTGTTTTGCCTGAGCATATCATAGGTTTTATTTATGCCTTGTGTTGGGGCATTCATTAGATTAATGTTGAGGATGCTCACCCGTGTTATTTATAGGCATCTCACTTATAGGACTTGGGGGTATATATGAATGCTTCCTCTCCCGCTCATTATGTCATCACATAGTTCTTAGAGAATTAGGGAGGAAAGTTAAAGAGCTTATAGAGCTTCCTATGTAATATCACTCTCGTTTAATATTGTCTTTATTCTTATTGTAGATCTATTGCTAATGATATTGTGTTCTCGTGTTTCTTGTTCATGCCCATGCTCTTGGTCATCTTGATTCTTCTATGCTTCTACTCATTGTACATTGCTCATACTTTGGTCGAATATAAGAGTACTAGATTACCATCGCTAAAGCTCTATTGCTACACATGCTTATCATATAGTGCCTTTCTTCTTGCCTTTTCTATAGCTAGGTGTTGATTAGCTAAGCGCCAAGTTTTAATGAGTTTCTCAAGATCAAGCTTGATGGAAGCATGACCGTCCCATCGTCTTATATAGCTATCCTTAAGCTTGAGACTAGAATCTATAGGCACAATGGCATCAATGCCATAGGTCATTTGAAAAGGAGTTCTCCCTATACCTCTTTATAAGAAATTCTACAAGCCCATTATGTTGCCATGGTTTTTTGTCCTATTTGGAGATTGTCTTTATCTACGTTTTATCGAACATCTTATTCTTAGATTTAGTAAACCTATTTGTTAGAGAGTAATGGGTGAGGACATCTGATAGTTGATAAAATAAATGAATAATAAATAATAAATGTTCAATCACTTCCTTCAAAATTTGCTTCCCTTGATCACTCATGAGCTCAATTAGAGGATCGGTTCTAGAGATCACCTACTCTAACAATAACTTAGTCATGGTTTTGACATCATTCTTTTTTGTGGCTCTAGACTTGGCCCATAGGTTAGATAGTCCAATATGACAATGACATAGCATGTTTGAGAGTATTGAGAAACCAAGATAGTCAATCCTATGAAGCTACTATCATGTTTCTCAAAAGGGTGTTAGAAAATAATTGGTATCACCTCAATCCTATCCTTTTTAATGGGTACCTTAGTGCATTGGCACCCACATCCCTTGAAAAGCTCCTTACATCTTAAAATAAGATTGGTCATCATAACTGGAAACGTGGAGTTTTATTCGTAGTAATTTTTTCACTAAAGTGGTTGATTGCAAGAAGCGCTATCCCTCAACGGGCTTCTTGCAAAACGTAGTCAATCTCAGGTTTATAGGTGCACCTTCTAAGCAATCAATCTTGCCCTAATCAATATAGGCAACCTCCCTAACCATGATGGTCAATACTCAACAAGACTCTGCTACGCCTATTCTCCTCTCTTACTTTCTTGCACTATTGAAACTTATGAATTTTCCTTCAAACGACTAATGCTACCTTAACATACCATCCTACACATGAGTTACATGTGCTAATTCCCATCCATTAATTCTCTGGCCAATATTGATTAAAATATCATAGCATGAGGATTTGCAAGACAAACATCACCTTGTCATGCTAAGCTTAATCTTCCTCATATGGATCCAGAACCTTATTGGAAGATTTCCCTCCTCACAAAGCACCCAAAGTGGTGTATCTATAGAATTATCTTGCACTATGCTCTCCATAGAAAACATTGCCTAGCTTCTAATTCTATGCAACATGTCATAGAGCCTTCAAGCGCTCTCCATTGAAGCACAACATTGCCTTGATCCCGCACTCTATTGATTATGCCATGTATGGCTTTAGTTTGGTGGATTGGCTAATCCTTGCCTTCACCAACTTTAGTTCAATGGACTTGCCAATCTTCTACTTCACCAACTTGATCAAGAGACACCAGCCCCTTGCCCTAGTGCTGAACTTTGGACATCTCTTGGGCTAAACATCTAAAGAAACAAGCAACAATGACGTTACTCTAGTGAAATGTACTCCATTTGAAGATGATAGTTTGAAAAAACAAACTATAGTAAGCATGTGTTGTGACTACACGCCTTCAAACATAAGGTATCGTTGCCATGAAGAACAAATAAGAAGTATCCAAACAGGATCAGCACATAAGCAAAATAGTACATTTCACCTTTGACTATTGAATTGGTATACGTAGAAAAGCTGTAGCAAAATTGTAAGCCTTTGGAGTGGTGAATCATGCCTTAACCAAAGCCAATCCAATGCATATGAAGCACTAGAATGTTGGTAAAAATACAAACATGGAAGGCTCCAAAACGGTCATGAAAATTAAAGCTGTTGTATCTACAGAACATTTCTACCATGATGCTGTCATTCAGAGTACAAATTAAATATCTTCACCACCACCATAGCTTATACCTTGCCTTCGATATCAATGGTCCCCATCTGCTCGATTCTTCTCCTCTCCATTGATGCCATGGTAGAAGTGATGAGGCACAGAATGGTGGGGCAAAGGATGATGAATGCTTGCAGATGGGTGGCTGAAGGCATTCAGGTCAGCCAGGGTACCCAGGTGATGGTGTGTGAACGCCCGTAGTATGTTGTGCGGGGGCGGCGGCATGTGCGCAGGGTGGAGGTCGAGGCTGAGGTCGGGAAGCGGCACTGAGGATGCCGGGGGAGGATGGTGGTCACTGCTGCATGACGGATCCACTGCAGTGGGGTAAAGGAAGAAGGGGGTTGTCATGCGGTGGTTGGAGGCAGCGGTGGCGGTGGCGGTGGCGGCAGGTGATGACCAGGTAGCAGGGCAGGGTTGGGTGAGGGGGTTTGGTTTTGCAGGCAGGGGTGCTGGCACCAGCATTGGTGGAGGCGGTGGCGGACTGAAATTCTGCTGGTGGTGGTGATGAAGATCCTGATGATGATGATGATGATGATGATGATGATCCTGTTGCTGGTGGGGATGATGATGATGATGATTCTCATGATGATGTTGCTGCTGATGGTGATGGTGATCCTGATGATAATGATGCTGACGATGGATGTTGTTCTCCAGAGGACTGCCCAAATCCGCAGGCGCAGATCTTTTGACAGGGCGTGCTGCCGCAGGCGCACCCACTGCACCTACATCATCCCTGACAGGCTGCTTTAGAGGACAAGCGGCCGCCGGAGGGTCTGCAAGTGGCGCTGCACTCATGCCCTGATCTTCAACAAGGCGAGGCCCATAGAAGCTCAGCCCACAGGCTGGGACGGTGCCTGTTCCCGTGGCGGCGATGACCGCCGGCTCTGCCTGCTTGAGGAGCCACTCAATGGTTTCGCCATCAGATTTCAACCCAAGCTCGCGGGTGAGCTGGAAGATGCGGGCGGCGCAGAGGGCTGGCATGCGGACGCGACGGCCGCGGCCCTCAACCTTGATATGCCTGTCTTTCAGCTCACCGCTGCCGCTCCCTCCTCCTCCACCGCTGCTGCCGCCACCGCTGCGACGCCTGCATTCAAGTTTCTTCTTGGCTTGCTTCTTCTTCTTCGTCTTCTTCTCTGCAGATGCCGCTCTCTCATCTGCGAAAGCCTCTGATGGAAACTGCGCAACAGCGAGGGAGCATGGCCCAGACTCGGCAGGGCTGTGCCCGCCCTCGCCTCTGCCAACAATCACGATGCCGTCACTGTCGCCCTCGTCGCCGCTGTGCTCTGTTGCATCTGCAGGCCGTGCCGCAGCGGCGGCAGCGTCTGCCATGGCCTGCAGCAAAGCATCCTGATGATGGTGGTGCTGACGATGATGGCCGTGGTGATACTGGTAAGGGTCGGGGCCCGCGCTCTGTATCTCAAATCTGTGCTGGTCCACCATAGCTCTGATAAAAACCAGGGTTGGAGCAAGAAGAAACAGAGATCAGGGCCCACTTCAGACAAGACGGCCGTAGGGCCCGCCCGTTTATAGGCCAGCTGTTACAGTCAAAGCCTTGAAGAAATTAACGCACCAGTTTTATTATTATCTAACAAAGTAAAATTCACGGTCGAGACATTATCAATTCTACAGAAAATTCTACCTAGGGTGTGCTAGCGGGTGAGCCATTCACATGCGATGCCCGTTTCAACACCATTTTGCCAGGCACTAGCGATTCCGTGGCATGTTGCATGGCTTCCTTCTATTGACTTTTACTTCCCCTCTTTGAAATTTTATCACCTAATTAGGCTGGTTACAAACCGCCTCGGACAAATTGGGATATGTGCAAAATTAAGGGTGGGATGTTGTGCCGACCAATTTTCTGATTGAGCCCTCAACTCTCGCATGGTGGGCAGATCTAGGCAGGGGATCTCCCTTGGCCAAGCATTGCTTTTGCACCCAAGTAAGAAGAAGAAAATCATATTTAATTAAAAAATATGAAGTGTGACTAACACGGTTTGAATGGTTGGTCAATCTCATCCAAATGTAACATGCCTACCTAGCAGCTGCTGTCTAAGCACGTTTTTAGTGGTCCATCAAGAGACGAATTTAAATGATGCCGCCCAGCACTCCCATTGAATGTCACGGGGTTTATCGCCTAGGGTTTTTCGAGTTCGCCTCGTAATGGAACATCCATAACCCATTAGGATCGACTTGAAATTTGGACTCCTAGTGGACAAGGTCTCCTGACAGCATTCTAGCGTTGGGTCTTGGATATCCTACTTTACGCAAAGATACCCAAGCCAAAGCAGACCCATGCCGCACTTGGTTCAAAGAGAATGGGAAACGAGAGGGATGTGCCACTCAACCTCTCTGCCCATAGGGCATAGTCCCATTCCGGTCCCCTAAAACGGCATGAATCGGGTTTTAACTTAACAATACCTAAAGGTCAAATGCCGTAAAACTTTGTGAGAAGCCTCCTAGTTCTTTGGGACCACCCTACCGTAGGACAGACCTGTTGGGGGTTCCACCCACCCATTTTCCTTGATAGCTTTAGTTTTCTAATTAAGTTCTACCATAATTACGTGTGACACTTAAAACTAGCTTCCTTAATTGAGCCTTTAGGGAACAGGGTTCGTTCATGTAATTTACAACACAGACACAAAAATAGAGCAAGCAGTCCTTTGGACAAACAAGTTCCTTAACTTATCTTCAAGTTAATCTTTGTCTCTTGCCCATACATGAGAAATTATATATCCCTTCTATCCAATAGAAGTACCCTTTCTGCCCTGTAGAAGTAACTGGTCCAAATCACATGGCACCACAATTTCCATCCATTATCCAGAATAGGATCTTCCAACACCCCAGATGTTGGGCTCTACAACTCTGGCAAGGGGCGTCTGGAGCTCCACTGACCGTAAGCGACCTAGGAGTGAGACACAATTTCCGTGGTTGGTCTTTTCACCACTCGACCTTCAGCCCGTGAATCGAGTAGTGCCCTCTCGGATTGAAATGCGGCGTCAGGCGTGACCTTGGAGATTATCCACCCGTGCAAAATATCCTTCCTTAATTAATCCAATTAAGAACCAAGCACAATTAAGGCAATCAGCCTAATATCATCATCTAGGAAAACATTACTTTATTTTCCCATGGCAACTTGTTATCACTGACCCTTGCCATATGTTTACCATCAAACACAGACACTTGGAGTAATCATCCAAATCACATCCCAATAATCAGTTTAATGCAAAAGCATTTAGGACATTATTTGATCAATAAACAAAAACAATGGTATCCTTTTCCAAACATTGCAGGAATAGTCGTGATAACCTTTCCATCGCGTTTTTGCTCTCCCCCTTGGGATCAGGAGCGGTTCTATATAAAATTTACCTAACATACCCTTCTTTCGGCTAAGGCATATGTTAGGGGTTTTAATATTGTACGTGACCTAAGTTCTATAGGTCACTTGCATTGACCGACAACTCGACCTTCTTCCCAACAAGTACAAAAACATCGGTCCTTCCTTCGACTTAAGGTTTCCTAATCCTTGAGCTCTTCGCTTGCCCAAGGGTTGTTGTTGCATCTATCCCAACCTCGAATAGGATTGATAAACATAGTCGCTATCGAACGGCCGCGGATCTCAAGGCATCATAGTTATAATCCTAATGATTGTTGTTTGCACTAGCTATGCATAACTTCAAGATCCCAATGAGCTAATAGCTTGTGATATTAGCAAGACTTTAATGCAAGATCAATTTGTGTACCATCGATGTATGTTTCATATAATCTTTCCCATGCATGTACCATCTACATGCATCTGTGAGCCTTAACAATATTGTCCTAGGTAAAGATTAATCAAAGACTTATTGTTGCTTAGTACTTTAGGATCTTGTATGCTTCTTATGCTATGTATGGACTTGTCTCATAGCAACTAGGTGCAACTAACTTCCCTTGATACATGCACGTCACAAATTCCATCTTTCGAATGTTTGCGATGAATTTATCCTTTTCAATAATCCCTTCCCATGTGGTCTGGTATGAGTCTAATGTATCTCATGCATGGATCAAAGCAAGCATACATTAATTTAGAAATACATTAGTTACAACTAGTACTGCAGTTGAGTTGGCAATGGTGCCCTCGCCCGAGGCTTCATTGCTCGTTGTGGGGTTTCCATCCGTGCATGTTATTTTTCGCTTCGGGCCTATCCTCGATCTTCGTCTCCCCTAGACGTGAGTCGCACAAGACTTCCGCACCTTGTGCTTAATTAGTGGGGGCAATTGGGGAGAGAATTGAGTTTTCGAGTGGGAGATAATCTCACGAGACAGGTATAGGTTCACGGCCAATGGGGGAAGAAAGGATGCGTGTGGACACCCTCTTTCATGCAATAGATGAACTTGGGTTTGCATGATGGGGGTTGAATTGTTATCTCCGCTGGCATTTCCAAGTGCAGCTTTTGCAACTTCCGCAGCCATAGCTCCCAAACTTCTCCTCTTAGGGGCCATGATGGATGCATATTTCTTTGAGTAGAACTTCAATGGACTTGAGGGTTGCATCATCTAGCTTTGAGTAGCTAGGATGGAGATAGTAGAGTCTTCGCAAGAGATGCGAGAGGCTTCGACTCTGCAAGAGGTGATAGAGTAGGGCCTTTGAGATGACCCCCTCCTCTTCTATTAATTATTATTATTTTTTCTCTCTTCCTCTCTCTTCTATCTTCTTCTCTCCCTCAACTTCTTCCTTTCCTCTCTCTATCGTTGTCTCTTCTTCTCTAACTTCTTCTTCTCTTCTTCTCCCTATTCTCTCCTCCTCTTCTTGTTCTTGTTCTTGTTCTTCTCTCTCCCTCTCCCTCCCTCTCCCTCTCTCCCTCTTCTTCTTCTTCTTCCTCTCTCTCTCTTTCATTGGACTACGGTAGAAAGGGGGAAAGAGAAGTCGTCATCCCCTTCACTTAAAGGGGGGGGGGGGGGGTTATAGGGGTTGGGGTGGTATTGCATGGTGGTAGGGGAACTCTCATGGATTGGCCGAGGGAGCTAGAGATAGTAGGCCATGTGGCCTCCCTTCATTGGTGTCATCGTCACTATCTCCCTCTTCGACAACGTTATCTCCCACTTCGTCTTTGTCATCATTGTCTTCCTTCTCCACTCCTTCCTTGTCATCATCACCATCACTCCCTTCCTCATTAGCGTCGTCTTCCTCCTCTTTCCCCCCACCACCTGTTGGCAACGATAGGGGGGGGAAGACGTGAAATTTTTTCCTTTTTCTTTAATTGAAAATTAGGGGGGGGGGGTTCCCATGCGGGGCGGGATGGCATATTACAACAAGCTTCAAGTCTTAACAAGTAGGCCAATTGCATTTTTTTGATATACATGGGCATGGCATGTGTGCAAGAAAAAAGCTAGACTATATTCTCACTGCCCTAACACTCTGTGATAGTGTGTAACCACCCCTATCGAGCCTTCAATTGGCACAAGAGTGGCCTTCTTCTCATAGATGGACTTGCCTTATAATGGCAATTGGAAAAGTTAGGTATTTAAAATTGTTCCCTTATCTAATGCTAAAGGTAGATATATATTGATATAAGACATATGTGCAATGCCCCCAACAAGGAACTTCACAAAAGTGTTCATAAGACCTTTTCCAACATTTTCACACAACACCCTATGAGAACTTTCCTTTAGGGATTTCAAAATGACGATTAAATCCTATAGACACCTTCAAGGAACTTTACACATTATTCCAAGGTTGTCCACTGCTCTTCCAAATGGCACTTCACTTCACATGTTCTAGATTTCTCTTAGCACTAACACTCTTAGAATATTACAATACTTTATCTCCTTATCATTGAACAACTTGACTTAATATCACCCAATAACACCTACTTGTCAAGAATCGTGTGGTGGGGGACTTTGCTTGAGCTGCTGCGCCAAACACACACTGTATACACAAGAGGAAGCTCACTCAAGAACATAAGAAGAGAGATGGAGGCCAAAAAATTTTATTGCTGATTTTTTCTTCTTCTTCCACACACTATACAATGCACACAAAGTATAGATAAGATACAACATAAAGGAAAGTGGCCTTCTAAGTCAAACAGTGCACAACCGACTGCACTAATCGACTGGTGCTATATCTTTGCCAGCTGTAGGTAGGTGTAACAACCTAAATATAATAAGTGATAAGTTAGTGGCCATGTGAGTGTCATAATGACCACCAATGTGCTAAGTGTAGACGTGCAGACCCATCTAGCCAGGCGGTCCATCATCAATGTCCGCACATGTTGAGCTTGCCATCTCAACACTACTTAGGGCCAAACTTGGATGTAAGGCCAACTTGACTTATAGCCTTCCTAATCTCAGCCCATATTGGCTTCACCCCAATATAAGTCCAAACAATATGCACAACATCCTTTTCTTTTCTCTTGACTTATAGCCTTCTATATCTCAACACATATTGGCTTCACCCCAATATAAGTCCAAAAAATATGCATAACATCCTCTTCTTTTCTCTTACATAAAGGGAAAAGAAGGGACATGCCTTTGTACTTGCACTTCACCTTTACATGTAACTTGTTTATCAAAACTCTCCAAAGAAAGGCAATCACTCTTGTCAAGGGGCTAGCTCTCCATACCTTCCTAGCATACCTCCTCTAAGTTGAGAGCGCACCTCCTCGAGGTTGAGAGTATTTCTTCCATGCATGTTTTGACTATCTAGGTTACATCCCTACGAGTAAAGTCTTTCCTTGTTTACATTTGCCTATATTGTTGATCAACTATGAAAGAGGGTTATCATAAAAGAGTACACATGGACATAAGAAGTGGGTTAGTCCCCTTTGACTTTATTCATTAAGGGAGTCAACTACCTTGCTTTCTCCCCAAAAAGGTGGAATTCCCTTGCAACCCTTCCCAGGTTATTGAAGCATAATCTAGCAACATCCCAAACATTAGTACATCTCTGCACTCCCTTTTTCCAACATGGAAGAGAGAAGTGTCGATTGACCTCATGCAGAGAGAAACATTCTTTAATGCATCTTGCCTAGTCCAAATGACTAATTGAATAGTTGCATTTAGACTAGGCCATCCTTTCCAAGTACAACCCATGAGTATTGCATTCCCTTTTTCCAACATGGAAGAGAGAAGTGTCGATTAACCTCATGCAAAGAGAAACATTCTTTAATGCATCCTGCCTAGTCCAAATGACTAATCGAATAGGTGCCTTTTAGACTAGGCCATCCTTTCCAAGTACAACCCATGAGTAATTGCTCTCCAATTTTGGACCAAATTTTGCACCATCTTTGAGTTAGGATCTTAGCTGCACCCTTTGCTAAGGAAAGCTTGTCCAATATAGATATAGGCTTCAAACAACATTCTATAGGGGGTACATCTAATCCTATGAGACATTATTGTTATGGCCTCTCAAAACACCATAACAACCCAAGACACACTGATCTGCTTGAAATGACTCAAATACTGTAGGAAACTTCTTGAACAAGTTTATAGCCATTATAAGCATATAACATTTAGGAAAGACACTTAGATATGAAACACATATCATATTCAACAACACAAAACTGCAATCCATAGAAATATCACACAGTTTATTATTACCATGACTGTCCCTAATTGAATAACTTGAAAGAAAAATAGCATTAGTACTCAAGAAACAAACATAGACCAATAGGATCAAACATCAACAACCACATCAGGGTGCTATCCCAAATCATATTCCATCCATGATCACATAACATTTGATTGAATACAACTACATGACGTTTACGACTTACACTTGACTTTCAAGTGAAACATCATATGACTTACACATGCTGATCCAAAAAGCCTACATGCATAAAAGTACTAAGGTATGAAATAGTACTAAATAGACCATGGAATTCGAGCCCTAACACCTGGCACAGCTCGGTGGATGATTGGGACAGTCAGGACCCGAATCCACAAGCATGCAACTAACTATTGAAAAGCATGGAAACTAAGTATGATGAAGAGCAACTCAGAGAACACATTTATGCCTTGCCAGAGGCCTTGCACCTCTTGACAAGACACACTGAGCAAAAGTGAGTAAAGCCCCTTTCAGATACTCAAAGCTCTCTGGTACAGTTGCATAACTTGCTCTAAGAGTTAGTGGAATGAACTAAAACATGTCATGAGTAACAACAAAAAGTACAACAAAGCTAAGAACTAAAAGGATCTAGGAGCAACTTCCACATTCTGCAAGATTTGTTTTTCAACCTCTTGAAGTGGCTAAAATCTTTCTAACAACATTTTATAATCAATTTGAAGTCCGACATATTGTCCCATAAAGTCTAGATTTCATCCAAACATTTGGTTTGAAGCTCGTTAGTCCACTTCTCAAATAAGGTAGTAGACATCTTATTCATGTCCAACAACTACTGCAACTTTGCAAATTTTCCCCCGAGCTAAGATTCCATGGTTTCATACTCAGCCTATTTTTTCTGTAATTTGTGAGTTAAATCCTTAGATGTCTTCTGGTGAGTAGACAAATAAACTTGCAACTCACTAATCCGAATTGGATTTTTGAACATTTTGCTTGTCATAATCCTAAAAATAAACCATTAATTTTTGCATAGCCCCCATTGCATGAGAAAGACTGCCATTACTAACATCATGCATTCGATAATGAACTGAAATAGATGGTGCATTTGCTGGAAACTCAGCAATATGCTGATCACCAAGTGTATCATTAGGATGATTTTGAGAATCATGAGAAATAGTTTGATGCTTTCCCTTTGACTTACACATACTCCTAAGCCATATTTTCCCAATCTTTTACTTTTTCTTTGCATAAATATTACTTCACAATCTAGAAGCATCAACATTACCATGTTTACCAACATTGAGTGCATCCTCAATACATGCATCCTTACTATCCCCTTTGACAAATTCTGAAGCAATCTATTTAGCATATGCTTCATCATACCCCACATGCACCAAATCGTGATAAATGGCATGCTTATCCAAATCACCATCAAACAAGCCATGAACATCTGTGACATCTTTGACATCATGAGAAGTAGCAGCTTTGACCTCTGTTTCCACTACATTCTCTAACAAAGAATTGACATCCAAATTAAGCAAATATTCAACTGTTAGTTCGGGATACAAAACCCGAGCATATTTATACAAACCTGCCAAAAAACAACCCATCCTAGATTTTTGAAAAACCTTCTTAGATTTTGAGATCTTGATCTCAGCCATTAACCTATTGTACATGAGGCTAGCCCAATTCGGCATCCCCAAATTCTCAGGATAATAAATAATTCCATAAGTTTCCATGGCAATGTTTTCAGTCTTTATAAACATCATAAACGACTCCATGAACCATCATAATTGCAATTTCCAAACCCCATCAATGTGCTTCAACACATATACATTCCTCGGTCTAGTAGGGTCTCCAAAAACATGCTGCATTTGATCTTCGGTGCATCGAAATGATGCCAGGTTATTATTCATGTGGGGAGAGAAAAATTCTGGCTCACAATTACAGTGGTCAACTCAACCCGACCAACAATCTTACCATTTGATTGCCTTAACACATCCATTTGCACTGAAGCATGTACATTTGAAGCCCATTGATCCCATGGTAATCGGGCATACTCATACAACCATATCTTTTCCAACCGACCACGCTTTAGCAAGGAGAGCTTGTGGGTTAAAGAATGCCATGTATGCATCATGGCATCAATAGTTGCAGGTCGAGGAGAAGAAGAGAATGGAGAAAGGGATGAAATCCCAAAAGAGTGAATGTTCTTCTCCATGCAAATGCACAAGTCAAAGCTTTCACTTAGTCCGATCCCTTTCGTGCCATATGTCACTTCATACTCATATGATTGTGACAATTCACACCTATAACTATCACTAAATGATTCTCTTGTCCCAGTTGGAATGATTAAATGAACAACTGAATAATATGGTTGTACAAGCCTTTTAAGTTTAAATCCATTAATTGCAGGCTTCAACACATTTCCCTGCAAATCCTTTAATAAGAATGTGCCCTGTGACCAATATCCTTGGAGATCACAAATGGGCATGCATACTAAAGTTTTAATTTGTCGGGAAATTTTCCAAGTTAGGAATTATAAACTACAACCCAATCTCCTTCTTGAAAAAGTTTCTTTTTAACATGTCTATTGACTCAAGCCTACTGTCTCCATTATTGTGTGACTCCTGAAATGTAGGCAGCCAATACCTTGTCCTTCTCTAACTTTAGGAGTTGTTCCATTCTATGCTACATAGACTCTTGAGGATCCGGTTTATATATAATATCAATTCTCAAACTTGGTACCACAAATTCCATGGGGACCATAGCTTCTAATCCATAGACAAGTCTGAAGGGTGTAAGCCCTGTTGTAACCTTGTATGCTAACTTGAAAGCCCACAATGCTAAATCAAGTTTAGCATCCCAATCTTCATGTTATCCTCAACAATTTTCTTCAAAATGCAGAGTAAAATCTTGTTGGAACTTTTAGCTTGACCATTAGCCTGAGGATGATAGGGGGTAGAATTCTTATGAAAAATCATGTACATAATAGTTAGTTCTTGGATAACCTGATTTAAAAAATGCTTACTCCTATCACTGACCAACTCAATAGGGCAACCAAACTTGGTCATAATATTGGAAAAAAAAATTTGGCTACACTAGATGCTTTATTATCCTTCAAGGCTTGAGCTTCCATCCACTTTGTAGCATAGTCAGTGCAAACCAAGATATACTGATTTCGTGTACTCTTTTGCACAGCTGGCTTAATAGGCCCAACAAAATCAATCCCCCACTTTTGAAATGGCTCAAGTGGTAGTACATGATCTTGCATCCCATCTCCCTGTCAAGAGGTTGACCCTCCTTCAAACATTGCAAACACTCTTTATCATATTGATGAGCATCCTTCAACACAATAGGCCACCATAGACCTGCTTGTAGTATTTTCCTGCTTGTAATCTCCCCTGAAAAATATCCACCTGACAGTTCGAAATGAGCTTCATGAAGAACTGCTTGTTGCTCAAATTCAGGATGATCTTGCATCATGTCCGTGTCAAGAGGTTGACCCTCCTTCAAACATTGCAAACACTCTTTAGCATACTAATGAGCATCCTTCAACACACTAGGCCACCATAGACCTACCTGCAGTATTTTCCTGCCTATAATCTCCCTTGAAAAATGACCACCTGACAGTCCGAAATGAGCTACATGAAGAATTGCTGGTTCCTCAAATTCAGGAATACACCTTCTCAAGACATTATCTACTCCCCTTCTATACAGTGTGTTCATAATAACCCGAAATACCCTGCTCTTTAGTGCCAATCTTCTTCTTTGATCTGTTGTAAGGTGTGCTAGCATAATCCCTTCTTTCAGGAAATGCAACAACTAGTGATAATATGAATAAGGGTTTATTACCTGAACCTCAAAGAGTTCAGCATCAGGAAGTTGATCAGGAACACCTACTTCAGCCTCATCATTTTGCAATCTACTCAAATAATCATCTATAGCATGTTCTTTCCCTGCGGTATGAATAACCTTGAAGTCAAACTCCTGTAACAGTAACATCCATCTTGCCAATCTACCTGTCAATTGAGGTTCATTTATCAGGATTAAGAGTGCTTGATGATCCACATAAAAGATTGCCTAATTTCCCAACAAATAATGCCTAAATTTGTGCATAGAGAAAACTATGCCAAATGCTTCTCTTTTTGTAATTGAATAATTCTTTTCAGCAGTACTCAATCTTTTACTAGCATAATAGATTGGCCTATACTAGCTAGGTACTTTATCCTGGATCAATACAACTCCCACAGCTAGATTAGATGCATCAACAAAAACATGGAAAGGTAAATCCCATGCTGGAGGTTGCAATATTGGAGCTACCACACTAACATCTTCTTGAGAATATTAAAGGCTTTCTCTTGACCTTCCCTCCAAACAAACCACATCCCTTTCTTCGTTAAAGTTGTAAGAGGAGAACAAATATGTGACAGGTACCTTGAATACTTACTATGCCACTTCACTTGCCCCACAAACCTCATAACTCCTTGCATAGTAATTGGAGCCTTAGCTTTTTGGACAGCTGCAATTTTTCTTGGATCTATACTCATACCTTCTTCAAAAAAGATGTGGCCTAAAAGCACACCCCTCTTTGCTGCAAACATTGACTTAAAGGGGTTCAATGACAAGATGTGGCCTAAAAGCACACTCCTCTTTGCTGCAAACATTGACTTAAAGGGGTTCAATGACATGCCAAATCTTCTACATATTTCAAAACATAACCTAAGGTGTTCTAAATGCTCTCTCTCCTATTGCCAAAAACACAAAAATCATCAATAAATACCCTCATAAAAGTTGTTAGATATGGCTCAAATATCTTATGAGTAGCTCCCTGAAATTTAGGAGGTCCATTCTTCAGTCCAAAGTTCATGACTGTGCTAACATATGCTCCCCACTCAGTGATAAAAGTTGTCTTATCCATATCTTCTGGATGCATCCTAATTCGATTGTATCTTGAAAACCCATTGAGAAAACTATACATCTCATGGCGTACCACATCATCAAGGAGAGAGTCGGTAAAAGGAATCGGGAAGGGATCTGTAATGGTAGAGCTACATTTAATTTCTTGTAATCCACACAGACTCGAATCTTCCCATTCTTCTTGGGCACCACAACACTAGGAGATAACCAAGTAACCTCATTAATCAATTTGATGAACCCAACTCTCAAAAGCTTGTGAATTTCTTCCTTGACCTGTTTAGCATAGTTAGGGTTCATTCTATACCTCTTTTGAATAATTGGCTTAGCATCTCTCTTCAAATTGATCATGTGTTGACACACGGCTAGATCAAATCCTTTCATTTCCGTATAATCCCAAGAAAAAATGTCTTGAAATTCTTTGCAGAACTTAATAAGATTCTGCTTGAAGTTTTCTTCCACATATTTAAATTAACTTCTTGAATCTCATCCTCAACTACCCTTGCATATCTTCTCATTGTATTCTCATATCTTGGTTCATCTTGAATAATGGATTTTTGTCCTTTTGCCTTCAATACATATCAGGATTGTCCATAGAACTGTCCAAAGCAGGTTGTTGCTTTTCAAGTATTTCTTGCTGAAAACTTCAGGATGACTACGTCCTTGGTCCTGAATTATTTTATACTACTCATTCCATGACCTACCCTAAAATTCAGGTTTCTCCTGACCTTCAGGAAGGCCTTCAAAATTCTGTCTTGACTAGTTTTGAACTCCTCGATTTCAAAGACCAGAACCACTGAAGGATTTGCTGAAAGAAATAATTCCTCCTCATCATCTTCTACTTCATCTGCAAGGTTAATAGTCTAAGCTACTACAGGTCTAGAGGAACTCTTCAAGTTGACCTTATTAATTGTTGACAATCTGATTTCCTTAAGTCCTCTAGGAATACACACATAATCATTCCCCAAGTCCTGTTTTAATTTGGCCAATTTCAAACATGGTCTACCCAAAAGCATTGTATGAGAATCCCCAATTTCTAACATTCTTAAGATAACAAAACTCACACTAAATTTGAGGCCAGCCACTCGAATTTGTTGATTACGAAGAATACCCAAAGGCTGTAACCTCCTCTGGTCTACCATCCCGACCTGAGAATGGTAGGCACTTGATAATCCACAACTTCTTGTTGGGTTGGTATAGCTGCCTAATAGTAAGGACAACTATACTTTCAAGAACTTCCTATTGCTTTTGCCTAATCTTCAAGAGTAACTTTTCCTTAAATCTTGGTATTAAATCCAAGATCTGCTCTAGGGTCAAGTGCAGAGAACACTTTGCTAGGGCTTGAAATAGCTCTTCTGAACCTCCTTGCCATAACTTTGCAAAAACTGTACTATCAGCGAACCATTCCTAACAATCAGGAACCTAATCTTGCTATTTAGGAAAATACTCCTGTTGTTTAGGAAGATGCTTCTACAGCTTAGAATTTTGAATACCTAAATCCCCTACATCATCAACTTGATCAAATTCAGAATTTTGAGCAAGTTTTTGCAACTTTCTAACTTGCTTGTTGCCTTTTTCCTTGTCTTCTCTTATTCTTGCCAATCAAGCTTCATACCAGCTTGGCTTCTAGTCATTGCTAAGACCATTGCTTCCTCTTGATAATCCTTTACTTGAGTACAAGTAGAACAGTCATATTGAACATGCATACTTACAGCATTAGTATTACCTGACACCTCCTTTGCCCTTTCTTGAACCTCCTCTTGTTGAATTTTCTTACAGTTAGTAGTACCTGTACCTTCAGGAAATTTCCTTTCCTCATCTTGATTAGGTAACTCAAGGAGGATTGTTGCAACTAGGGCAGGTGGATGCTGTGGATGAGATGCTCTTGCAGGTCTTTCGTCATTGTGGGACCTTGCTACTAATGGCATTCCTCTCTCAGTCCGATGCTTTGCCCAAAGTTCACAGTTTGGTCCAACAAAGTGTCCTTGACCTCCACAATAGTGGCATGCTCCCATGTGGGTGGTTTGCTACTGTGCCAAAAAATTTCCCTAAGGCTGTCTTGCCTACATTCTTCTAGGTCCCCTTAAGGGCCTTTGAGGTATTGTGTCAGTAAGAACCTGATTGACTGCAGCTGGCTAGATAGGTCGTAGCCTAGGCTACATCATTGGCATCTGCTGTGCCATCCTCACATTAGGATTGTACCAACAAGTCCTAGTGTCATGACCATTCCTATGACATATTTCACAATACTTTTCTTTCTTCTTGGTATGAGAAAGACCCAAATCCTTTAGCTTTTGTTTAATCTTTTTATCCAGCTTGTTGTTCTTTGCCTTTTTCTTATCTTTATCCTTTTCTTTTCTCTTCTTAGTCCTGGTTGATCATGATTTCTTCTTTTTCTTTTTGTGCTTCTTCCTTCTAGACTCATCATCATTAGAGTCACTATAATCATCATTTGAATCTGAATTGTAATCACTGCCTCATCACCACTATTCGCGTCTAAATCTAAATCTGAACATGCATTAGAATTTGAAGTTGAAGAATCCTCATTCTTAGGAGTCTTTGATCTGGAGGTACCAAGTCTCCTCTTTAATGTGTCCAATGTGTCATTTTGACCCATCTTCACATTGGCGATGGGGTTCCTAATCTTACCCCTCAGGCCCTTCATAAAATATGTAATTTGCATTTCAACTGAAGCTGCATCATTAGCATCTAACTGGTTTAGCAAGTTCTTAAACTTCTAGGGATAGTCCTCCACTAGCATAGTTTTTTGTTTAATCTTCTTGATCTTCCTTAAAATATCTCCCAGAGTTTTGTCCTTATGGAACCTGCCCAAAAATGTTGTTTTTAAAGCATCATATGTACTGAAAGTTGCCATATCATAATTGGCAAACCAATCCATGGCCTTCCCCTGCAAGGTGGCAACAAACTGCTGCTTCTTGACCTGATCTCCATACATTTGGTTGAATCCACTAGCTGTCCACCTTGTCTCAAATTGTGCCACATGGCAGTCGGGGTCTTCCTGGTTTTTTCCTGAAAGTTTAGATGCTCGAACCTTTAGATTAACAAGTTGATTTGGATTCATTATGCTTTGCTTCTTGGGCTTCCTTTGAGGTGGTAAAGGATTGAAGTTCAGAGACCTCTGAGATGGGATTCTAGCACTCCATAATAGAAATGTCCTCCCTAGAACTATATGTTGTAACCTCTTAAGTGCCTATCTAGGAGGAGTATCCTGACGTTCAAGAGGCAATATTCCCTCATCATCTGGCACATTGGGTGAATCTGTTGAAGTGGCAGGGGAATGAAACCCTATCGAGGTACCTGCAAAGGTAACCCCCTTCCAAAGAAGTTTGCCCTACATCAATAAATTGTGCTTTATCCAACTTGCCTAGGCCTTCTGCTCCACTCCGATCATTCAGTCTTGCAATCTGCTATTGCTATCTTGCTAGGGCTTCCATGAATTCTCGAGATCTGCTCCTGGTATGAATAGAATTGGATAGATAAGGGTAATTGTCTAACATAAATGTTGCCCATAGAAGGCACATGATACTCTGTCAATGCCATTAACATTCTTGCCACCCAATCTTTTATCCTAATTTCATGATAATTGGTTGCCTAGATTAGGAAATTATTTCCATGAAACTGGCAGGGATCGCCAGAGTGTTATGGCGTCTCAAAACATCATAAGAACCCAAGACACACTGATTTGCCTCAAATGACCCGAATATTGCAGGAAACTTCTTGAACAGGTTTACAGCCATTATAAGTATATAATATTCAAGAAAGACACTCAAATATGAAACACATATCATATTTAGTAACACAAAACTGCAATCCATAGAAATATCACACAATTTATTATTATCATGACCATCCCTGATTTAATAAATTGAAAGAAAAATAGCATTAGTACTCAAGAAACAAACATAGACCAATAGGATCAAACATCAGCAACCACATCAGGGCATTGCCCTGAATCATATTCCATTCATGATCACATAACATTTGATTGAATACAACTACCTGACATTTAGGACCTGCGCCTGACTTTCAGGTGAAACATCATATGACATATAAAGTTGCTTTACACATGTTGATCCAAAAAGCCTACATGCATAAAAGTACTAAGGTATTAAATAGTACTAAATAGATGATGGAATTTGAGCCCTAACAATTATGGTAGCCCAAATTGCGCTTCAAGCGATCGTATTAGTAGAGTGAATTTCAATCTTTGAACCTTGTTGTGTGTCTCTTCTAGATCGAGACACTCGTCCTCTTTTGGCAAGGTCACCTACATCCATGCACCTATACACCATTGCTCTTTTGCACCTAAGAACCATAGAAATTTGCATGTAGTCCTATCTATCTCCCTTCAACACGAGGTTAATAAGCTGAAAATTGCTACAACATAAAGCAACCATAGATTACCTTACACAGTGGATTGAAGCAAGGGCAACGAGGAGAAATGATGCAAGGACCATTACTAAGTTTCTTTGGGAGCAAGCCATCTCCAGGTTTTGCTACCCCATTGAACTAGTTAGTGATCAAGACACATATTTCATTAATGAGGTCATTAAGCATTTGTTGTTCATCTTTTTGGTTATCCATGGAAAGTCATTGCCATACTATCCCCAAGCCAATGGTCAAAGCTAAAGCAATGAACAAAATATTGATCAATGTGTTGACAAAAATTCTCTTTGCTTCACAAATTGATTGGGACAATAAGCTAATGGTAGCCTTATGGGTGTATCTCACTGCCTACAAAATAGCTATTGGAAAATGCCATTCAAGCTAAATGTACGAAGCGGTAGTGATTTAGCTAGTTGAATTGTTTACTTTGAGCCCATGGATAGCTATGCAAGAGAGATGAGAATGCTAGAAGGCTTGGATTGGATGCTTAGCTAAATTGAAAAGATTATTTGAAATACGACTTATCGCCACTCATACACTCATTTGTGAAAAGGCACGAAGGAAGGCATGGTTTAATAAGCATGCCATACAATGTGACTTTGAAAAGGGTGACCTAGTGTTCTATTTGATCAAGGGTCATAAGCAAAAAATGAAGTTCCACATATTAGGACAATTTAAGGTCCATCATATTAGTAGAACTAGCAATGTGGAGCTTGAAGCCCTAGATGGGGAGAGCATAGGCTTCTTCAATGGAAGTTGCACTAAGAAATACTACCCACCCACGCACCCACTATATGAGCCCCCTATGCTAATGCCACCCATAAACATATGAGTAATATCAATTACTCAAGTCAACCCTGAAGATGAGGAAACCATTGCACTAGCCTACTTGTGTGGCTATGTGTTACAACCCAAAATGACCATGTCCTTTATGCATTGATGATTGACGAAGGTGTTGATAATAACATACTCACATACGACGACTGAGGCAATCCCAATTGATCCCAACATTAATATGTATGGGGGAAAACCATACTCCTTGCTATAAGGAAGTGCAAAGTCATGATCACCATCAAGATTGAAAGCCTTCTTGCTATTTTTTATGTGCTTTTGAACGTTGAGGGACTGAGACAAGAAACACTATTGGAACGAACCTTCAAGAAACAAACTCAATGCAATGTTGACTATGCAACCTAACATATCCACCTCGCTCTTGCAAATGTCAAAATAATAACAACTTTTAGTGTGGGAACCCAAGCCTCAACTAGGCCTATGCTGTCACCAAGGTTTTAATCTACCACATTAACTCTAGTGAGAGGGGTAAATAAATGCTGCATGACTTGCAACAAGCTCAAATGACCAAACATAAATCTATAAGCAAGCTAACCCCTAGTCAAAACATCTATGCCAAGTGTGGTTTTGACACAGAACATTCTTTCTACAAAACTTATGTCTCAAGGCCACCTAAGTCTTGAACCTACTATCAGAAAACTCAATGAAGAAGTTGATTCTATGGAAAAATAATACATGTAAAGCTGTGATGGGTCCCCAAGGCCTTACTGTGCACACAAGGGTATTATGAAGACAACTGTTGGCTATTGGCTGCCAGAGAATCCCACCATGACCACTCTCACAACCGCATAGACTAAAGGAATCATTCTCATGTGGCTAGTTACACTAGTGCTAAGTTGACCACTATGATTTCTTGTAGTAGCCAGTAATGCAATAAGCCACCTAATCTGGTGCCCAAATGGAATGATTCAATGATGTCACAATCAAGGCCTAGATGACCTCTGAAATCATCAACCACCACCATCTACATGTAAATAGAAACCTAAGCACTGGAAGGCTACTACCCTCACACCAATATCAATGGAAGCTACATGAATAGATACCAACTATTTAGATCTGGAGGTAGCCTCTTCTCCATCTCAAGAAGATTCAACAATTACCCTCCTTTCCAATCCAATTACCCCACAAGGACAGTCCTAAAAGACCACAACTACTTTTGAGTGTGCACCAACATTGAATGGAAATATGGCAAATCCTCTAGTGAGGTTAGGTATAAGTATATCATTAGTGAATCATGTTAAACCAGAACCCCCTATTGAGTTATTGCCCACATATTTCAGACCTTCCATAGTGGAACTCACAGCAAACATGGCTACCAATATGAGTAGTATAGTCGACAACATTTGGCATCTTGACAATACATTCACCCTATTTGCTTGCAACAACTGTGACCGCTTTTACCTAGGTTTGTTAGATGAAGATACTACGATGGCAATAGAGGCCTCCCTTGCTCTTGGGAAGAGTACAAATTCATCTTCACCAAGCACACCTCTATTGTTGAAGAACTCATTGTCACATAAATTGGCAAAGAGAAATCCATACACAGCCCATTAATCACATCTTTTAAGCATAGTTGTCAAGCCTCAAAAATAGAAATAGCAAACATAAAGAATCTAGCCATGTCAGAACATGCATTCCTTCCCAAGTGGTTCACTTTGTGTGCACAATCAAAATGACTTGTTTGTCAGATAATGACTAACACAAAACAATGATAAGCCATCAAGGTCACTGAGTATGACCCCACTTAAACTACACCCACTTCCTTCTGGTGTTGGCCATCACTTGAAAGACCCCTCTAGAGATCATGTGCTCCTACATCCGTATTTGGATAGAGTACTATGTGAGGAGAAGCTACAAATTGCTTATCATCTCAACACCAGAGATTTTCTCATAGATGTTCTCACTTATATAACACATGTGGGCATCAACCCAACTGACATGGACCATGCCATGGAATACAATCCTCATTTTTATGATTGGTTTGTGCAAAAAGGTCCAACACCATCTCCTTAAACTCCATGATTGTGTGCATCTCTATTAGTCACCGTGTACATATTTCATTCTTTTATTTTCATCTTTTTTGTCATTTCATACTAACATGTTGAGACTTGTGCCACCCCAATTCTCCCCCCACTCACCCCCTACAAACTAGGAAGCATTGATAACTCTCTAAGGAGGGGATGGTTCATAAAGTATTCAAAAGTGTTCAAAGTTAGTCATTGCATATCACTATAAGGAATTTTTGCAATAAGGAAAGCAACACTTCATTTTTGAACAAGAGAAGGGTGCAAGTTCATATAATATTTAAAACCTTCCTGTCATCGTAGTTTTTTCTTTTCCACAAAAGACATATAAAAAATGGTAGGAGCCGATGAGAAGGTTGTCCACAAAGAGACATGAGAAGCCAGAAATCCCCTTTACAGATGCAAAACAAGCAAAATACAACATGAATGCTGATATCTTAAGAAATGGAGATCTAAGGTACAGTGGACAGATATAGAACCTCAAACAAGTGGTGGACAAGGAACAGAAAGCCAAAGAACTGGTGGAACTTTGTTCATTGGCTTAGTATGTGGAGAAATTCAGGGGCAGAGTTAACCACCCAAAATGCATCGAATTCCTAACAAATTATGATGGAAACAAAAGAACATGGACCATCATGATGAAGATGCCTGAAGGACTACAAAAGGCAAAGATTCCACACTTAGTAGGATTGGTGCAACGAGCCCTAGATCTACCACAATACCCCTACAAACCAAAGGCAAAGAAATATGTTATGGCTGGTTTAATTTCACATAGTAGCAAATGGAAAATGATGTCATCAAGTTTGAGGTGATCCTTGACCTTGATATGCAACTATAGGCCAAGTTCATCCACACATTATTCTCAAGTGCTCGCCACAATGCTGTGATAAACCGGATCCACCTTAACATGTTTGAAGATTTGGTCACAGGAGATTTAAAAGATGCGGACCTGAATGCATACACAAGGAGCACCATTCATTTAGTGGTTGCACTACTAAGGGAGCCCATGGGTTTTGAAGAGGTCACAGTGAGAAGTCGGAAGCCTATTAGGGAAAAAGCCACTAGGAGAGCACACATGGTTGCATTTGGAGGGGTATTAACAACCATCATTGAAGAAGCATTGAATGATCCCAACATGCCCAAAGATGTGATAACAGGTGCCGAAGAGGATACGATCACATCCTCAACAAAAGACAAGATAAGAAAGATGGGATCCAATGATCAACGATGGTATTTGAGTGTTTGGGGTCGAAAGTCTACCGCGGGGGTAAGAGAAAGAAGGGTGAAGGGAGATTCAGGGAGAGGAGTAGACAGAAGACAAGGGGTTTAAAGAAATAGAAGATGTAGAAGAATACTCACATAGGTGAAGCCTATCAATTTATTTCTATATTATGAGAAGATAAATCTATTGTAGACAAAAACGTGCATAAAACAATACCTTCCTCTATGCTACTTAGATCGCCAATCTGACACTTCCATTGGCTTTGAAAGGGAGATAAAATACCAGCACACCTAGCTAGAATTCTCCTAGATCACTCCTTCTTCTTCTCCCAGTTTGGAGTGATGTTCACTGCTTGAAAACTGCGATTGCATGTCGCTCGATTTTGTTAATCCTTTTTTTTTTACATTAAATCCTCCCAAAATGGCTGACAGCCACTTGCTTTCTTTTACATGTCATCCTATTCTAGAAGTTGTCTACAGCTTTTTGGATATTTACAAGAGATAATATTTAAAATAATGAAAGTTGGCTAAACTTGTCAAAAAATCTAGTATTTTTGAACAATCCATACTATGAACACTATATATGCAACAATAGTTTATTAGGTGTACCAACAAAAAAGCATTTGTTTAAAAACATTAAGAATGTTTAGTACAAAGGTTAAAATTACAATATTGAGTTAGGTATGTGAATAGTTAAACAAAAACTATATAGATCTTTGGAAGCTCAATAATCCTAGGTAAAATGAAGATTACATATGAAGCTCATCAAGGAACAAATGCTCCGACTTGGTAATATATAGATTAATACATTAAAGATGATTTTTTTCGATTGCAAACTAGAATTATATATTAAGTGGTTTCAATGTCTAATGCAAAAGTTAGCATTAGAATGCTAAATTAGGTATATGGATAGTTAAACTCTATAGATTAATCTTCAATAGAATGAAAACTAGATATAAGAAAGCCACACTCTAGAGTTTTTCACACTATGATCGTGTAGCGGCATGATATCCACCCCCTCCTAACCTGCACATCCTCCGGCATATGCCAAAGTCTTATGGATCTGCAATGTCAAAAGAAATATCCTTTGCCATGTCAATGTCTTCATCTTCTACCTCTTCTTTTTCCATATTCTCATGTTCATACTCATCAAAATCTTGAATGACTTCATACATCTCTAAAGTGTCAACATAAATAACCTCTTTTTCTACCTTTTTTTCAGCATTAATTGTTGCAGAAATTTTAGCCATTGTATCAACATCAACCAATCCTGAAAACAACCTTGAAATACCTTCATTTGCAGCCATCAAACCATATGTCTTTAGTTCTTTTTCAGCCCATCCTACATATTTCTTTTTAGCTCTACACATGGCTGAAATATTCTCAAAACTGCCAAGACTACATGCTATACATTCCTGCAATCTAGACATAAACACAGTTTTCCCCTTTCTTGGAGGCATAATTATATTTCTAGAGGCATTGTCATAGCCTCCACTTACTACAATGTTGTCTAAAAACCCTTAAACTCTCGTGCATTAGGTGGCATGGGATTATCCAAATCTGAGCATATGAAGAACCATCATCCAAGGCTTTTGTTTCCATCCTTGATTCCGAATTATAGGGCTACCCCAAAATCACCAAATAACTACATGAATCTTGCACAAAAAAATGATATTCATCCCTAACATCTCCAATAGTCACGGGTACATTTGGACAAGTTGCATAAAGATCCCCTAATGAATTGTTTGCTGCTCGCATGTGCCATCCCAGATCTACATCAATCAACCAACCTCCATTCTCATACAAGCTGTGTGCCATAACATTGATGTCAAAACCATGATCCAAGAGAGCTATGCAAGGAGTCTCTCTTTCTCCCACTTTAACAATTGTCTCTGTTGTAGCACGAGCTTAATGCATTCATGAATAATGACTGTTTGGAATAAAATGAGCACCTTCTTCTTCATGTGCTTATTGATGGGCATCCCCATTATACATAGCCTTCTCTCTATGCTTAGTGCTACCCATAATACCATTTTTAGACACAAGCTTGCTATCTATACTTCTATTTAGCCCATTTTCAGCAGTAGTGTGTTTCAAAACATCATTACATGCATTATCATATTCCCTCTCAAGATGTTTCACTATGTCTTTGTCAACCTGCATCAATGCTTGCAAAACTTCACCATCAAACTATCTTTTTTGTTTTAGCATATCAATGATTGCATCATGAAATTTATGCTTCACGATTCCAAGAACTTTGCCAAGTGTGAATTCCACTCTACTGCCAAGTATGTGATCTTCCAAGACTTTTTAAGGTTTGTGCCAGTCTCAAGATCTGATTGTAACCTATAATCGGGCTGCTTGCCCCTTTTCTTCCCTTCTTGTTTCTTCTCTTGAGATGCATCCTCCATAACATGCTCAGGTATGGCTTTCTCAATCTCCTTCTGCTACTCCCTCTTACTTCATATTATGCATTTAGATGGGCATGAAGAGGAAGGACCAACAATGTCCTCATCTCTTCTTCTCTTTTCTTCCACTAGAGCTTCTTGATTATGAACCTCAGCCAAATAAGCATAGGCTGAAAATGAATCCACTGGTGCACTCCATCATGTTTTCCCAGCCATGCCTCCTTTATGAGCGTCATCAGTCCTTTCAATTCTCAACCCATAAGTGGCTGCATCTATGGCAATAAATGTTGTCCTTGCATCCATATCTTCCAACCTCTTCTACATGCCCCCATTTCCAAAATTTGGCTCTATTGGAAGACTAGCTTTTGTTGCATGTATTTTGCCATATTTCCAAAAGACTAACCTTTTCACTTCCGCTTCACGATAGGCTGTACAATCTCGCTTTCATGTTGTAAACTATCACACCAAATGCATCTCCTCTTGTATCCTTCTCTATACAGCCTTTGGGCCGTTGCCAAAGCCTTCTTTTCTACCTTGACATCTAAGTTTTCAACCTTTGTAGAGATTTCTGTCAAATTCAGCCTCAAATCACGCATGCCTTTGATTAATTCATCCATAGTGTCACCTTTAAGAGCTGGACCAATAGGTATAGTTGGTTGTTCCGCCATAGCTAGAGGCACCTTGGCTATAATTTTAGCCCCCGTCTTGAGCACTGGCAGGTGTAGTGCCTATACCCCATCTTAATTTCATCTGCTCTCTCTTTACCAACATATGCACTGTCTCAGTTACACTAGCCCAATCTGATTTCAGCCACATTTCAGAAGAGACATCTTCTAAATGATCAGTCAGCTTCTCCTATAAGACACGATCTACAACCTTCAAAAACAAATCAAATTTTTGACTCTCCAATGATTGTTGCTCATCGGCATCCAATTGCGCATACCGACTTTCAAATTCACGGAGCAAAGCTGTAGTAGCCAACCCTTTATTGGGCTTTTCAATCGAATCTATAAATGTCTTTTTAGTTACCAATCTTGCATCTTCCAAGAAAAACTCTTCTCTCAAAGCTTTCTTAAAAGCTACCCAATCAACACCTCTTCTATGTAACTCGTCAATCCAATTGTGCAAAGCATGCATGGCCAAATGGGAGAAATACCGACTCCATGCATATTGTGGTACCCCATGAAACAACATCTTGTCTTTATACAACCGGATGAAGGATGAAACATTTTGACCCTTAAATTGTTTCAATTCTTGTCCCACTGCCTGCAATGCATTCACAACTAAGAAATCAATTCTTTTTGCTTCTTGCCGAATTTGCATATGTTGTTGTAACAACAATCATCTGGTGTAAAGCATCACCACCACTTGAACTTGCAGAATCCCCCATCTTTACACACCTCTATTACTGACTTTCACATTGGGTTCACCAGTGTCGGAGCATTTGTGGTCGAAAGTCTACTGTGGGGGTAAGAGACAATAGCGTGAAGAGAGATTCAGGGAGAGGAGTACATGGAAGAGAAGGGGTTCAAAGAAATAGAATATGTAGAAGAATACTCACATAGGTGAAGAGTGTTAATTTATTTTTGCATTATGAGAAGATAAATCTCTTGTAGACAAAAACGTGCATAAAACAATACCTTCCTCTATGCTGCTTAGATCACCAATCTAATGCTTCTATTGACTCTGAAAAAATACCAGCACACTTGGCTAGAAGTCTCCTGGATCACTCCTTCTTCTTCTCCTAGTTCGGAGTGTTGTTCACTGCTAGAAAACTGTGATCGCGCATCGCGTGATTTTGCCAATTCTTCTTTTTACATAAAGTCCTCCCAAAATGGTTGAAAGCCACTTGCTTTCTTTTACATGTCATCCTATTCTAGAAGTTGTCTATAGCTTTTTGGATATTTATAAGAGATAATATCTAAAATATCAAAAATTGACTAAACTTGTTCTAAAATCTAGTATTTTTGAACCATCCACACTACGAACATCGACATCAATAACTAATATGGAATTTGCTCTCTAGATCAATAAGAAAGCCGTACTCTGGAGTTTTGCACATTAAGACCATGTAGCTGCATGACAATGGTGGGAGCAAACACAAGAAGAAGAATGGTTCCAAACAACACTCAACAAAAAGAAACAAAGGATACATAAGAAGACTGAAGAAGAGAGGAGAGAAAGAGTGGAAGATATGCAACAAGTAGAGCTAGAAGCCATTAAAAAGTAGAAGGAAGAGAAGGCTAGGAACAAAGAAGAGCCACATAAAGATGACTAGGAAAAGAACAAGGAGAAAAGCTCTAGAAAAGGGGTAAAGAAGAAGGACGCCACCAAGAAACAAGATGGAAAAAAAAAGACTCCATCAGAAGAAGAAGAAGAAGATGCATTGGAAATAACCATAGAGAAGTCTAGAAAAGCTAAAGTAGTAAGACATCTAAGGGAAAAAAAAGAGAGGAGGAATATCACCTGATTGTATGAAACCCAATGGAGGAGACATGTAGAAGAGAAGAAACCCTAGTGGAAGCCCCACCTAATACCAATCAACCAGGCATTAGCTCAAGCAGAGCGGAAAGCATAACTAGTGGAGAAGGGCACAAGCTATTTGAGGGTAAGGTGAAAGAGCCAATCCATCCCTTATCGCCACTACTACAACCTACCCAACCACTTGAAAGAAGTACATTACCTATTGTCCCAATACTGTTGCCATCGCTTCCTAGGCCAGAAGGAGATAGTCAAATCTCAAGTGAAGGGAATCATTCTACTCATTTTTGTTGAAAGATAAGCATGGGAACTCTCCCTACATTAGAGAGGATAAGGGTACCTAGGGCTGGAGGGCAGGGAAAACCCTAACCCTAACTCCTCTAGTGGCTATATAAACAGCCTAAAGTACACACTCAAGGCACAGGAGAGTGTACTAGTTGTACTTTGAGCAACTAACTAAACAAGATCTTGTCTTATACTTGAGCTCTCTCTCTCTCCCTCTTGTGCACACTCTCTCAAGCCTTCAAATCTGATTTGCAACATGATATCAAAGCCTTCTTTGATCCCTTCAACTTCCTATACCCTCACCTTCACTAAGTGCACACGATTTTCCATCATCTTCATCTTTACCTCTTACCTCCATAGCCAAACCAAACCCACCTCTGATGGAGGACTTGGTGAGAACAAAGGAGGAGGTTTTAGCTCAAGACTCCTTCTAAGTAACTCTTCTCCAACTCAAGGCACAACAACCCAGCACCATAAACCCCCACATTAGCCACACAGAAGGACGACATTGCATTAAACTTAGAATCGGCGCAGTTTTGGCAGCATGACACTTCCAGGCATGGCGTGGCCAGCAAACGATGCAATCTCCTTGGCCACCATAGGGCTTTTAAAGATCCACAAGTGAGCTATCTCCCTCTAAGGGGGTTTGCTAAAATTCTTCCTGTATTAGCTGAAATCAACCAAACCCTAATTGTCAGTTTGTTGGCAGCCATAGCCATGAAGCTTTAAGCTTCTTCAACTTTCAAAACTTTCAATGTCTGGTCATTAACAATGATTTTAATCATTGAGTCAAGTCTTCCTAAGTCAGTTACTAATCTGGGAATCTTATCTCAGAGGTTATTGTACTTGGAAGGTCATCATCAAGCTCATCAAGATCGCCACCTCTAGCAACATGAGCTATAGATGAGTGCTTGTAAGCATTAAGGCACATTGCTCAATCGTTATTATTGCTAGTACTTACAAAATCTGAATGTTTTTTATTAGAAAATTAAAACAATTGAGTACTTTACTTCATGTTGCAAGGCTATGTGTACAATTATAAACACATAGACCATCATACCCTAAACTTATATTGCATATCTTGTGTGACTTTGTTTTTCAAGTACACTGGTAAATGAAATTAGAGGGATGAGTGTCATTATACTCCCCTTGGAATCATCAGCAGCAAGCATTAAAATCATAGACCATCCTTGTCCAACACAAGGTTCATCCACTAAGCCATACCACAAGGAGGAGCCCAAAGTCTAGTCTAGGTTCACATCGTTGAAGCCTAAAAAGACCATTAAACCTCGAAAGAAGACTGCACATAAGAAAGGACCACCCAAGTCATATTTTGAAATATTACATATGTATGATTTTTAGCCTTTTTTTGCATTACAACTTTGATATCAATTGTTTGATTTTCTTTCACATTCAGTGGCAAGGTTGTAAGGGACTAGACACTGCCCTTGTTCTAACAAGTGGTAAGACCTTCCCAATGGCCATAACATATGCTAAAGTCTGTCCTCAAATTCGGAAATTTAATGGAAAAAATTTCCATCCTTGGCAAGTTTTGATCAAATACAAAATGATGGAAAGAGGATATTGGCCCTTCATAAAAGGAACCAAAGTAATTGACCCATCTAATCCCCTTGATGTAGAAGATGATGAATGGGCTCAAGCCATCATCATGCTTCATTTAGATGAATCCTTAATTCATCACATTGACCAGCTCTCAACTGCAAAAGAAAAATGGGATGAGCTCGAAAGGCTCTATGGTGCTACAGGGAAGAACGCCAAGATATTTCTCAAGTTTGAGTTTTTTTAGCTTGGAATACAAACAGGGAGAAGATCTAAGCAAGTTCATTTCACATATGAAGGGGCTTATGGCATAGCTTGCCTCCGTTCAAGCACCTATCCATGATGAAGATGCCATTGCCATCCTGCTAAAGTCAGTGAAGAAGGTTTTTCCAACCCTTGTGACTACCCTAACTAATATCTTGAACCCAACTTTAGCAAGTACCATCCAGTCATGCTTGGATGAAGAGAAGAGAAACCATACTGAAGGGTCTTTAGCATTTACTTCCCATGAGCAAGTGTTAGTTCATACAACTTCTACTAAGTGCTCCTTCTGTCACAAAAAGGGGCATATTATGAGCAACTGTTGGAAGAAATATCCTGACAAAATGAAGTGTAATAAATGCAAAAAGACCGGGCATATCACCAGTAAGTGTCCCAGTGTTCCAGAAGTACCTAAGGAATTGGAGGTAAACTTTGCCTCCCAATCCACAGGTCACTGACTCTTTTGAGTCTTGTAACACTCTCTACCTATAACCTTTTCTTGTAGCCCGATTTATAAAAGGCATCTCATTGAGAATTAAGGGAGGCATCCTATTATGTTTGTATCCAATGACACTTGGCATTAAGGGGGGGCGTTGAAAGATAAGCATTGGAACTCTCCCTACATTAGAGAGGATAAGGGTAGCTAGGTGTAAAAGGGATGGAGGACAGGGGAAACCCTAACCCTAACTCCTCCAGTGGCTATATAAACAGATTACTAGTTGTACTTTGAGCAACTAACTAAACAAGATCTTGTCTTGTACTTGAGCTCTCTCTCTCTCTCCCTCTTGTGCACACTCTCTCAAGCCTTCAACTCTGATTTGCAATAATTTTTTTTGAGAAGTCCATCAGTGGGATCTTCCCTTATAGGGCCAAAGAGGCTTGAGCAGAAGAAGTTGAACAAAAAAAGAGGATGAAGAAGGCACCACAACTAGAGAACACATCATCTCAGGTTTCCCATATCATTGAGGGAACTAGATAGGACTTTGATGACTTTTTTAAGACTTTGGAAGAGCAAAGGGACCAAAAGGATGAAGAAAAAAAGTACACAATATTAGCCTTGGAAAGGGAAAAGGAAGCCTATGTAATGCTCCAGCGGCAGTACACTAGGGAGATTTACTCTCCCAGAATAGAGCTAGCCAGGTTGGCTAGAAAATTGATGGATAATGACATGTATGAGGAGTTATTGGCACAGTATACTCAAGACAAAGAGAATAGGGAAAAGGTGGAAGGCCTCCATGAGAAGACCTCAAAAATAATGGTAGACCTAGAAGAGAGGCTGAAGGAGCAAGATTGACAAATTGTACAATTATGGCTAGATGATGCAGAAGTGAAGTAGATGAAAGAGAGAACCCTCAAATTAGTAGAGCAATGGAAGGAAGCTACCAAAGGACAAGAAGATCTCAAGAGGACTATAGCCATGCTGACCTAGGAGAAGGAGCACCTCTAATAAAGCAAGGAAGAACACATTAGCATTTTAGAAGCCCTGACAAAGTGGCAAGAGCAAGGGTTGGAGCAAGCAAGGAAAAAGATCGACCAATGGGAGAAAGGAAGCTCAAGACCTATGCAGGACCTTACAAAGGCTAAGCATGACAAAGGTGTATCAAAAGATAGAGCCAAGCTAACAGAAAAGATAATGAGAATTCAACATAAGAGTTTTATAAAGACTCTCATAGAAGTCACCAACCTAGAAGAAGAGGGCACAATGGAGAGATTGAAGTGAAAACTTCAAGTGGCCAAAGAAGCCCTCCAAAACACCTTGAGGCCACTACCACAACTATCAGAGTACAAGCCCACTCGAGATGAAGTGGCCCAATAGCTTGAACAAGAATGCCTCACAAGGGAGAAGCTAGTAAGATTGGGATTCATGATTCATGAGGATTCTGACCTTTCATTACCAGTAGTTGATTGGAATGTGGAAGATGCTCCCAAACCATCCCACACACAACAACAACTAGAGAGCTCACTCGAAGAGTCATCCTCCTTAGGTGCAAATAGAGACCCAAAGTAGGGGAGGAAAAAACAATTAGGCAAATAGAGACAACAACTTCCACTTCCATCAGCCTAAGATCAAAGGAGAGACAGGGAATAGTTGCCAAAAAAAAAAAACTATTAGGGATTCCCATGTGGGAAATGGCCCATAGTTGCAATCCACTAGCTCTTTTCAACCTCTAAAACCCCATTCTCTCTTATTTCAACCCCACTCCTCTCACATTCCTCAAGGGCAAAGACATCCCAAGAAATTGGCAGACTTGACCTTGAACACTACCTCACTATACCCAAACCTCTCACCGATTGGGTCCTCAAGTGTGGATAAAACCTAGGGAATCTCTATTCACCTAGTGCAGACCCATCTCCCAATCACACATCCACCCATTTACACCCTGCTGCTCACTGCACGTAACTTTTCCTCAATGCAAGTATTTTAAAGAGCGAGAGAAGTCCCAAGCGCCTTCACCAGTGCTAAGGGACTACCACTTGTCTAGGAGAGAGGTAATGTCAACCTTTTTTGTAAAAGAGCTACAAAAGCAGAAAGCAACAAGTAGTGAGTGTATACAAAAAGAAGCAATAGGTGTCAAAAGAAGTCAAAAGTAAGATGTGTGTAAGGATCAAGGAGAACCCAAAAGTGACAGCTTGAGGATACACTAATCGCATCCAACTGGCAAAATTCAAAGCTTGGAGTAAAAAATGCTTGTCAAGAGAGAAAAATACAAAAATAACATGAAAGTGTTGGGTGCTCAAAAAAATCACGATTAAAATCAATACCAAGAATGCTCAAATAATTTTTTGTAAAATAGTTCTCAAGCGGCGAGACGGGCTCACTCCCATGCAAATTGTAAATTAATTGGCATTTAAGGGCATGCGAGTGGAATGGGAAAAGATCACATATATATGGTGAGAAAATCCTTATTGTAACTATTCCGACTAATGCAAAGCAAGCTTTTTCTAAGTCTCCTTTTTGAGATCTAAATTTGATTAGTCTTCTTTCATTGGATCTTTCCTTGGTTATCATTAGTCTTTGTTCGCTATCTTGCTTGTAACCCTTGTTAAAGGTTGGCTACTTGACCTTATTAGAGTCTTGACTATTTTTCTGAAAAGAGAATTATATTGTTCTTTTGGTTATCTCATGTGACTAGGACTCGTATTTCACTTTGTCGCGTTGGTAAAGTGAATTTATTCAAATATCCTAGGTTCAAAATAGTTACTATTCGATTTAATAATTTCTAATGAGCCATGCACACCATAATTTTCACTTAATTAATAATGGAAATTTTTTTCTCTAAAGAAGGTAATTTTAATCAATAATTTTAAATATATAATTTATTTATCTTTTTTCAATATTTATATAATTAATAAATACTAAAAAATCTCATTGATGTAATTTTTGCTTTGCCTTACATCTTCATAATTCATGAAATACTAAAAAAAGATTTTTGATATAATTTTCAGTTTTCTCTATGTTTACGTAATTTGTAAATGCTAAAAGAAATATTCTTGATGCAATTACTTACTTCCTAGTTATTTATAAAATTTATCATGGGTTTTTAAATCATCCTTATTGAATAAAAAATTGATTTCCTTGATGCACCTTGTTTATAAGTAACTAGCGATAATTTATTCAATGCCTTGCAATATCATGCAATTGATTCTACATTTTTTTTGGAGTTTAAAACTCTAAATTAATAACCCTCATTTATTATAACATTTTCTTCTTGTTGATTTTTCATTAAGCTATAACTTCTTCACCAAGTAATAAAACTCTTTCACTTCGGTTTCTATTCATATATTAATAAATGATCATTAATCTATGGAAGAACATACATTTATGTTGTGTGTGAGGGCTCGTTGACCATATTCGCTATTGTATTTGTAACTTCCAGGATCCTTGCACTCTAGAATACCATCTTATTGGGGTCATCATGAGTAGGGAGTCCACATATTCTAGCTTCGAACTTGGTCTTGATTAGAACTCTAAACGGTTAGGTGAGCTCCCAGTGAGACAAATACTTCATAGAGAGGAGAAGGGCTTGTTCCACAGGCACTAGAGGCAAGAAGGGTAGACACATCTTTCATAATCTAGAGTGGTGCTCTCTTTCACAATTGATGATGACCTCCTCTTGCTCTTCTTTGTCTCACTCTCTCCCTCCTTCACTCTCTTCCTCTCTATTATCCTCTTCTCTTCATCTACCCCTTCCTTTCTTCTTCTCTTCATCTCTTCTCCTCCCCTATCTTCTTATTTTCTTTTCTTCCTCTTCTCCTCTCCTCTTCTTTTCCTCCTTCTCTTCCTTGTTTCTCCACCTGATCTCTTCTCCTCTTCTCCTCTCCTCTTCTTTTCCTCCTTCTCTTCCTTATTTCTCCACCTCTTCTCTTTTCTTTTCTTTTCTCTCCTCTCCTCTCCTCTCCTCTCTCTCTCTCTCTCTCTCTCTCTCTCTCTCTCTCTCTCTCTCTCTCTCTCTCTCTCTCTCTCTCTCTCTCTCTCTCTCTCTCTCTCTGTGCAATTGGTGGGTCAAGGAAAAACATTAGCCTAAGCTAAGGCTAAGGCTTTATAGTCTTTGGCAATGGCTATATCCTAATGGCTATTGATTTTTACAACGGCATCTTCTCGAACTCCCTTGTTTTCATCATTGGTAATCTTCATCACTGCTCATCGAATCTCATTCTTCTCATTTGTTGGCACAGTGGTATAGTGTTCTTTGTTCTCATCGCTGCCCATTTGATTGTGCATATGTGGATTTTGTCAGCGTCAATCTAGTGGAGTTCTATTCCTTTTTAATAATGAGAATTTCCTTAAGGTTATAAACCTTAAGAGTATGCCCCTCTTCACATGCGGGTCTTCCCAAATTTCCCCAGCTACACACCAAAAACATGGAGCCCCAAGAGAGACACCAAGGAAAAGGGGTTTCTACTGCAAGAAAATCTATCTTTTATCATCAACAAGCTTTTGTTTCATTCTTTAGAGAACCACAACAAGAAAAAGAACACCACGAGCAAGAAATCTTCACGTAGCATCATAGAAATAATTCTCCCATGGCTTACATTCACCTCTTTTCAAGGCTAAATTTTTTTCCTAAAGTCATACATACATTCCATAGAACACTTATAGAGGAATATAGAATAGAATATGACAGAAACAGAGGCTCTACAGAAGCTTAACAAAGGGTTACATAAGCTCAACAGAAAGCATCACAACTTGATAACTCATACTAAAACCATTCCAAACAAAAACTATTCAATGAGCTTTCAAACATTCTCAAACTTCAACAATAAACGCTCCATCCTTCATACAGAAGAAAATCAGAACAAAACAAAAGCTAAACAAGAGCTATCAGAAAGCATCAGAGCCTATCAAAACATCACAGAGTCTCATTATTCTTTACTGAAAATATTCATGAGCTTCTAAAACATAATCAAGCTCATCCAAAAAACTCTCAAACACTTGCAAAACAATTCAAAATCCATAAAAAATCAACCATTCAGCTTTCAAAAACAACAAAAATCAACCAAAAAACCAAGTCATTTAAACATTCAACACTCAACCCACCCCTTTCTCTGATACATTAATGCATGGAAACACACAACAAGAGGAGAGAGGAGAGAGAAAAATTGAAAATAAAAATTTTGATTTCCTTCATGAAAATTTGCGTGTTCACAATGAAATCAAAGCCCTTGAGCAGTAGGTCACGGATGTGCCCTCATTCCTTGATGATTCCCAGCATTGAGAAGGCACAAATCTCCACAAGGGGCACAAAAAAAATTGCCCCCTCCCTACTCACAATTGATTTCTTGCATGTCTTTTAATTATTCACATGTCATTTCATTTAGAAAAATGTTCAGCTCACACTTTAGGTGTTCACACTGCCCAGTAAGTGGATTTTTGCATTTTTGAGGGGCAAACAAACTTGAATTCAAGATCCATATGGCCAATCGGCTCTATGAAGTCGAAATCTATAAACTTGACCTCCACCACACACTTTTTGGCTCTAGGATCATATAGCTGCTTTTTACACCAAACCTTGCGGGGATTAAATGGGGGATCAAACAGACTCTGATTGTTGACAAACCGAGACTTGTCTTGCGTTCTTGGCACCGAACTCTATCTAGGAAAACTCCAACTCATCAATCCACAACTATTTCATTTTGCATGAAAAATTAGTCTTTTGCGCCTCCTAGACCACTTTTCCACTTCAAAAACAAGTCCCAAACTCTAGCTCTCACCTAGCTCGAAATATGGACATATCATCATAGCTAAAATATCACCCATTGATTGACAAATTTTTTATTAAAGAGGAATTACATATAACAAATCATTTTGTTGGACCTTCCTTGCTTGGCGATCTAATTACTTATCTTTGTGGAGACTGGCTACCAAGCCAAATTGGATGCTTTTGCTAAATTGGATTGCAATTTGAATTTCTATGATTTGTGGATTCCAAAAGTTTAAAAAACTAAATTTTACATCTAAGTAATCCTAGCTAACTTGTACATTGTTTATTTTTTTGAGCAATGTGTTGCACTAATAAAAGAGCCAAATACCCTTTGACTTTTGGAACAAACCATCAACAAGCATCAAAAGAGGCTGAAAATGAAGGAAATGGCATAGCCAAGAAGAGAAGAATTCAATGGATGCTTGCAAAGTTCCTTCTACTACTGAAGAATTGGAGATTCTCATTAATCAAAGCCACTTTCCATAAGAAGTACATCCCACAATAGTGGAAACATATTACCATCATGATGCAGGCTCTATTGTGGTGGACTATTTCCTCTTTTTGTTGAAGAAACATAGACATGTATCTTGGTGGCAAATTGATTGGGAAAAAGCTGAAGTGCAGAAACAGAGAGAATGACCATCCATGGAAGATTTGACATTCATTGAGAAGTTTCCAAACATCATCAAGTGTGGGAGATTGTGAGGAAGCTTCAGGAGTCATGGTCAGTGGAAGTTCACAAAAACAAGAAAGAAAAGAGTTGGCATTTGTTAGTGGATGCTCAACAACAGGATACGTGGGACACATGGTGCACTGACAATCTCCTGTTTGTCCAATTGGCAACCCAATGGAAGTTGGTGGATAGAGTATTCTTCACAACATACACTATTGAAACCATCAGAAGCTAGCATTACTATGATGATGGCACAACAACGATCCTCAAAAAGATTGATTTTTGATACCTTCAAAACGGAATACCTTCCTCTCTTAGTGGTTTGAAAATTATATTCGGAGACGTAGAAAAGAAGGAAGTGGAAGAAATGTTGGCCAGAGAGTCCCACAGAGACTAAAGCCCCCTCTGATTCTGTTCTGTTGAGTACAAACCAAATGGTTGGAGCCAACCCCTTGATGAATGACACAATCAAGAGGCAAGCACTAGAACGAGTCCACAGATACGTGAGAAGAGAAGGAAAAAATCAAGGTCGAGAACAAGCTTGTAGTAGAAGCCTCTTTTGACGCTTTAAAATCACTCTTTACAGAAGTCCTCATGGCAACTCAAGGTCCCCTTCCTAGTTAAATCCGTCCTGGAAATATTGATGACAAGCCAGCAAATGTAGTCCCATTGCCCATTTTTAAGGGAGAGTACAATGAAGGTCCTGATCTTCATGTAGCAGAGTTTATGGTAGCATGTGTGGCTAACAATGCCAGAACCCTCGAGCATTGGTTAACAATATTCCGTGCCACTTTCAAAGGCACGGTATTTCAGTGGTATGAGAGACAAGCAACATGAACTTTTGGCACATGGGACATTGGCCTTCCTCACTAAATTCAGGCGTGAAGGTTTTGAAGAGTGGATGTGAGAGGAGTTCATGAACCCAAGTTAGTCCTCTGGTGAACAAGTAGAAGCCTATGTCTTGCAAATGGAATCCATACTGAAGAGATGAACCAACCATCATTTGGATGAAGGCATTTAGAAGGGAGTTTTCCTCAAACGCCTACAACCAAAAGTTCGCAAGTTTGTGGAATTGAGAAGACTAGTCAATCTGCAAGTTGTAGTGGAAGGTGCAAAATTGTATGACAAAGTTGAAGCAAGGTTGGCAATGACCTCAGGAGGAGGAGTCTTACCTCCTCCCATGCCAAGAATGGCATACCCAGAAAATGCAGTCCCAGGGGCAGTTTCCTACTCCTACCCCTAGATGCAAACAATGCCATAGTACAGTGCACCTAATCCACAATGGCCACCGCAGACGATAATGTCTCAAATGATGGTTCAACCACAACAATAGTGGTCCCAAACAGTTTCTCCAATGGTGACTCAACAACAATGGAATCCTACCAACTGGAATCAACAACACCAAGTCTCAACACGAGCTCCAAATTAGAACCAGAATAGAGGATCCTCTAGATCAGCCTAAATAGTGTATGTAGTAATAAAAGCTTCCCAAAACCCTACTACAAGTACTCCACGAGGTGAAAATTTGAAAGATTACCTATCCAACTTAGTCACAAGTATCAAGAATGCGCTTATGGATGTGATTACAGAACAGCTACAAATGTTGAAGGTGAATGCCACTAATATATCCAATCCTACGGGAGGTGGGAGAGATGTGATGCATTCTAATACATAGTGTGGAAAGTGCCATCAAGTAGGACATTTAGCCACTGAATGTAGGACAGGAAACCTAAGTTGTAGGTTTAGATGGGTGCTTTTGTTGGGGAAAGTTTTGTGAGGCAAATCAAGATCTCCTAGAACGTTGAATTATGAAAGAGTGAAGTTTGTGCGAATGTTTTATATATTGGAGCGACGCATCTTGGGGCTAATCCCCGAGGTGTAGGAGAGTCACAGTGGAGCCACGACAATCAGCCGAGAGGTGCTTCCCTATGTGTGTATTATGAGGCATTATGCATATATGTTATGGGATCTCCCTCTAAGGAGAAGGGAAGGTGAACGTTGGACTACATATTGGATACAAACACAAAATCGTCATAAGCATTTAGTGCAAAGTGAGTTTTAGATGCTCCTGGCCCATGAGGCCGTTTGGTGGGGTTGTCTGTCGTATGCATGAGATTTGGCTAGTGCTATAGCCAGTGCCGGTCCATTTTAGGTCCCATCAACAGAAGCTGAAAAATATACAACAGAAAGAGGTACTTGGTTTGCCGAAGTTCAAGTACACTGATCTTGGACATGTATGCTCTACTTGTCAATTTGGGAAACAAGCAAGATTTCCTTTCATGTGACATGTCAAAAACAGTTCTCAGTCTTTGCAGTTGATACATTCGGATGTATGGGGTCCTACACATAATGCATCTTTTGGTGGTACTAGGTATTATGTATCCTTTATTGATAATTTTAGCCGATACACGTGGCTATATATTCTGAAGCACAAGGATGAGGTGCTTGATGTCTTTAAGGACTTTAAGAAGCATGTTGAAAATGAACTTGAATATTATATCTCATGTTTGAGATTTGATGGAGGTGGAGAATATGTATCCAGAGAGTTTGACATGCATCTTGTCTCATGTTTGAGATTTGATGGAGGTGGAGAATATGTATCTAGAGAGTTTGACATGCATCTTGCTAAATATGACATAAAATGACAGATCACATGCAATTACACACCTCAGTAGAACAACGTGGCGGAGAGAAAAAATCGGGTGCTTACAGAAGTTGCCCGGGCAATGCTTAATGAAAAGAATTTGCCAAATGTTTATTGGGTTGAAGCAATGGTTACTGCAGTTTATATGTTGAACCGAACATTCATGATTTGACTCTGTATGAGAAATTGTATGGGCACAAGCTAGACATTAGTCACCTAAAGTTATTTGGTTGCATTGCCTACGTACATGTGCTTAATGAAAAGAGGAAGAAGTGAGAGCGGAGTTTTGTGCCCGGGATGTGCCTAAAATTTGCCAAAAAATCTGGAATGTAGAGGAAAAATATTTAACATCGAAGGTGGCGGCTGCAGCTAGGACGATTTTGAGCACCAAGTGAAAGACGACTTTTAAAAGGCGTCTAAGAGACACTTGTAGATTTTTGATAATTTTTCCGAATGCCATGCGGGATGTCAGGAGCTGCCAATCAGTGCGGGATGTCAAGACGGATGTACAGGATTTTTTAGAGGTTGAAACGGAGCCCGGACGTGGAAGAGGCCAAAAATTGGCCAAGATTCGAAAAGGTGGACATTGAGAGGACCAAAGGGGGGGTGCCCTTTGGGGACTTTACCGCCGACACCCCCCCCCCCCCCCCCCCCCCCCCCGCGCGCGCCCAAATAATGAAAAAAAAATGTGAAGAAGAAGATGGCGTCGTGATCAGAAAACGGCTGAAAAATGTGCCCTCCCCCCTCATGATCATGATGTCAGGCTGAAAGCAACCTATCTAGGGAATAAGCATTGGAAAGCCTGGTTGTGCACAACACGTGTCTCATTGAAAATTATGTTTGAGCACTTTAGGATCATTCACTTTGCATGTGCATGTAAACCAGGGTATTAGAATAAAGAAGGACTGGATGCATAGCACCTGTTTTCAATGACGATGACTCACGCTTGAGTGTGGAAAGGCATCCTAAGCCGTAGGATAGACGTTCGTTTCTTGGGGAATTATTTGGAAAGGACACATGGTATCTCCTGGAGTACTTGCAAAATGAAAGAGTGGAGTTTGCTCATTTGTTTTATATGTTGAGTAGAGCATCAAGGGGCCAATCCCTGCGATGTAGGAGAGCTATAGTGGGGCCGCAGTGTTTCCATCGAGAGGTTTCCTCCCATATATGTGATTATCGTGGCATTGCCAATATGTGTGGGTTTTCCCTCTGAGGAGTTTATAGAAAGGGAAACGTTGGACTATAAAACTATAAACGCATAGATTAGGCTTTAGAACAGTTCGTCCTTTAGTGGCAGATAGACGCTCTTGGCTCGCGAGGCCGTGAGGGTGTGTTTGTCTGTTATGAGTATGAGGTCCGGCTAGTGCCATAGCCAGTGCCGGCCCATTTGAGGTCCCATCAGTATTGCATTTTTCGGGAGTTGCCAACAAGTGGTGGTTCACAAATTTAGGATTTTTAGGGACCAAAAAGTTGGTTTATGTCCTCTGACAAGAACCGTCAAGCCGAAATAAAAAAAGCAGAACGTGCTGAGAGGGCTAGACGGTGGTTGGAGATTGTAAGTCGTTATTCTCCTCAAAGGAGTAGCTCGATACGCATAAGAGGAAGTAGTCTTAGTAATCCAACTGCTGCACATAGTTCTTTAGGTGCAGGGGGAAGCGCAAGTTCTTCCTCTCTTCCACCAAGTCAACCCACTTCAAGTGAGGGTGTGATCCCATCAGTTCAAATTCCTATTGTCAATTCAATTATCGTCATGGCACAACCCATTGCAATTCCTGCAGGGACGTCAGATCTACCAGCTTTAGGAGTGCCATTGCCCATTTTTAATGGGTTAGCCAAAGAAGATGCAGAGTTTCACATTTGTGAATTTCAAAGATTAATGTTTAATTATCGTATCCAAGATGAGGGACATCTTATGATAACCACAATAGACCAATTCTATGCAGCTTTTCGAGCAAGATATGCCCCTGAAAGAGGTGGCCAATACTGGTTGCATGTTTTGAATGTAACACGCCAAGACCCCCATGAGAATGTGAAAGCCTATGCCAAGAAGTTTAAGGAAGTGTTTCGTAAGTTATAAACTTACATTCCCATTCCGCTGACTGCCCAATTGCAATACTTCTTGCATGGATTGGATTTCAATATTCAGGTACAATTGAGCATTGTGGCTTTGGCTGATATAGACATTGCCATCACGCGGGCAGAAGGAGTAGAGTCACAATTACAAACGGCCTACTCCTCTCGAATAAATCCTAATGCGGGTCTAGTACCTGGAGGCAACCTACCATTGATAAATGGAAGTCAAGGGATGCCTATGAATAACCCTAATGGGAGAGGAAGCATGGTTCAAAATGCACCTTTGCTGCTAGCTCCTCCTAGTGTGACTATGCCTATGGCTAGTCAGTTGACTCCACCAAATGTTGGAGGCCAAGCTTCGAACCCTAATGTTGTTCCTGTGAGTCAACAACCAATGTCCAATCAAATTGTTAGGCCAATGGAACGACGGATAGACGATCAAGGCTATGAGTCGAGTGCCTCTAATGTCCTTGGCTAAGTTAAGGACATGATGAAGCACTACACCAACATGATTTCTAAACAATATTGGAAAATAGCTGTTGACATCAATTTCCTGAAGAAGCAGCAGAATCTGATAGGGAGTCGACGCCCTGAAGAGGGTGGTCCCTCAAGGTTCAGCTGTAAGTGGTGTGGCGGACAACATTTCCCTAGAAGTTGTCCAAATGTTAAATGTGATATTTGTGGGAAGTCGGGCCATTTAGCCGCTACCTATTGGAGTAAGATTAGTTCCCTCCAACAAGGGAGTAAATAGCCAGGTCCAGTTAATTATAGAGCGCAAGGTAATAACCTCCAACAAAATGATGGACCAAGATAAATATTGCAAAGGGGAAAGACCACTATAGAAGAGTTGCCACAAGGCAATGGAGTCAGCCTTATTGAGGCTACACATGTCAATGGCACTGAAACCTCTAACCTACGAGCCGTGACAAGAGGCCAAAAGGCTAAAGAGGGTGATAAAGATAATGCAAAACCGGTCGAGGGAAACCCTAAGCAAGGGGATAAGGGGACGCAAGTCTTGAGTCCTGGCATGGAAGGTGTGTTGAGATATCGAGCTCCACTCGTGATATGCGAGGGTGATCATTGTGCATTTATGTCACTGACTTGTCAGTTGCAGATGCGCTTGGTACACCGCCCATGAATAATAGCTAGATGGCAGCTATCCTTATCTACTCTAGTTCGTGGCTCAGTTAGTATGCCACCTTAGTTAGTTGAGTTTGGTTTGAGACCCATATATAGGGTTTCTCTATTTCTATGTACTTGAGTTCTTTTTGGCTTACACAACTAAGAAGAGGAAAATTGTTTTCAGCCTCCACTTGTGTGTGTATTCCCCCATTGTGCAAGCAAGAAAGCTACAAGTGAGACTCCTTCCTTCTCTCCCACAATCTTGACATGGTATCAGAGCCTTGTTTGTGGTAAGGAGCTCAAGAAAGCAAGCCAAGTTCGTAGTGTTCTGGTAAGAGGACCAGTGTTGCTTTCATTTTTCTATTTGGGAGCAAGTGTCTGCAGGTAGCACAGCCGGAAAGTGCAAGAGTGCATTGTCTCAGATTGAGACGCCCTTCGCGGTGTAGCAAGAGAGCAGTATATGCTGCGAGATAGGGATTTAGCCCTAGGTATCTTTGTTTTTTTGATTTGAGGCCATTTCGGGCCCTGTTTTGGAGGCGGAAGTTTTCTGCACGCACTCAAGAAAAGTCCCTGTTTTATGTTGTGCGACCACTGTTCTATTGGTCGGTGAAAAGTTATCGTAGAAATTGCATTGTATGCGTGTGCGCAGAGACATTGGGAGGTACAGAATCATCCTTATTGCCTATTGATGCAAAATCGTCACTAGGAAGTGACTGTGTGGTCAAATACCACTTTCGTCAGTTTTGCAGATTTGCCCTTGTAAGGTTGAAGCTATGTTCTTTGCAGTGACATAATTTTTTGTAGTGTTCTGTAATGGCGTCTGATTCTCTTTCACAGATTGTCACTAAAAAGCTTGACAAGAACAACTTCCAAGCATGGAAGTTTAGAATGACGAATTTCCTTATGGGAAAAGGATATTGGGAATTCGTTGCAGGAAATGAAGAAGAACCAGTTCTTCTTGATGTTCCCAATCAACAGCAAATGCATGCATTTAAAGCATGGCATGAGAGAGCCAGAAAAGTTATGTACTGGCTGTCTATTAGCATTTCAGACTCTATGATTGTGCATATTCAAGATGCAAGTACGCCAAAGGAGGCGTGGGATACTCTGTCAAAAATGTATAGCACAAACATGCAAGCCAGAAAAATGCAGCTCAAGCAAGAGTTGCACAATGTGCAAAGAGAAAGTATGAGCATCAATGACTACCACATGAAGGTGAAGAAGATTGTAGATGCACTTGCTTCCATTGGGTCGCTAGTGGAAGATGATGATTTAGTTTCTGTGACCTTGAATGGTCTAGGTAAGGATTATGCGTAGTTCCGAACATTGATTTCCGTCCGTGAAAGATTTCTTGATTTTGAGGAGTTGATTGCTCTTCTAATTTCTGAGGAGCAGAGAAATGGTGGTGCATCTTCTTCAGGAGGAACTTAAAAAGAAGATGTCTTCTACTCAAATGCTGGAAGAGGTAGAGGCAGAGGTAGAGGAGGCCGATCTGGAGGCCGTGGTAGAAATCAGAATATGTAGCAAACTCAAGAAAACCAGTCCTATGGAGAAGGACGTGGTAACTCTAGAGGCAGGGGGAGCCAAAGAGGTCGTGGTGGATGGCAAAGAGGCCAAAATGCAAACAGCAATGTTGAATGCTACTACTGTGGTAAAATGGGTCATATGGCTAAAGACTGCTATAAAAAGTAGAATGACATCATGAATGGAAAATTGCAACAAGGGAATTATGCATCTTCTAGTAGACAGGGTGATGACAGAAATGAGCATTTGTTTATGGTGCAACATATGACCGATTCTGTGACAAGTGCAGAAGAAAGCAACGATGTGTGGTATGTTGACTCAGGTGCATCAAACCACATGACAGGTCATGCAGAATGGATGCATGATGCAAGGAAAATGGAAAAACCAGGATTTGTGGAGACTGGTGATGATACTACACATCCTATTGTGCAGATTGTAAAAATTCCTTTGTCTATGTAGGGTGGGAAAAAGAAATACCTGTCGGATGTATTTCATGTCTCGAATATCACCAAGAACCTAGTTTCTGTTGGTCAAATGGTTGAGCAGGGCTTGCAGGTCAGATTTAATTCTCATGGATGCTTTGTTGAGGATATAAAAAATAAAGGTCACTTGATAGCAAAAGGAAAGAAGAAGGGTAGAATGTTTACGTTGGATGCAGACATGCCTGAATTGAGTGCAGCAATGTTTGGACATGGGACCGGTGTAGTTGCAGATATTGATATCTGGCATAAACGCATTAGTCATGTTAATGTACAATGACTTAAATCAATGCAAGCCCAAAATATTGTTGCAGGATTGCCTAAATTCAAGGTTGCAGAAATGCATAAGGTATGTGAAGCTTGTCAGTTTGGAAAACAGGTAAGGAAACCATTTCCTAGACATGTTCAAGAGAGTAAGAAGCCATTGGAATTAATCCACTTTGATGTGTGGACTACTAAAGCTGCATCTCTTGGAGGCTGTCATTATTTTGTCACTTTTATTGATGACTATAGCAGAAAAGTTTGGGTGTATTTTATGAAAAAGAAAAGTGAAGTTTTTGGGCATTTCAAAACTCTTAAAGCTATGGTTGAAAAAGAAACAGTCCTGCAAATAAAATGCCTAAGGTCAGATGGAGGGGGAGAGTACCTCTCAAATGAGTTTGCAAGGTTCTTTCAGGAGCATGGCATAAAGCAGCAATATTCATGCAGTCATACCCCACAACAAAATGGAATTGCAGAAAGGAAAAACAGGCATATTAGAGACGTATCTCGTGCCATGCTCAACGAAAAAGACTTGCCAGATTTTTACTGGGCTGAAGCAGTTGCTACAACAGTCTACATAATGAACAGGACTCCCACTGCAGCAATACATGGGATGACTCCAGAGGAGAGGTATATTGGTAGGAAACCAGATATTTCTCATTTGAAGATTTTTGGTTGCATTGCCTATGTTCATGTGCCAGATGAGCTGAGATCCAAGTTGGATCCAAAAGTTGAGAAGTGCATCTTTATTGGTTACTCTCTGCAAAAAGGGTATAGATGCTATAACCCTTCTACTTGTAAGTTTACAGTGAGCAGAGATATTGTTTTTAATGAGATGAGTAGCTGGTACAAACCAGTAAATGTGATTGATGATGTAGATGCACAAAATGGTAATGCTGCACATAATTCACAGTAGCAGTCACAAAATATTAGTGGATCTGGAGTGTCCTCTAGCAGTGGTTCACATTCTTCGCCATGGATATGCAGATTGAGATCATGAGAATCTCCTCAAAGCAATACAGATAGTGGTATGCAGGTATCACGAAAAGGAAAAGAGAAGGTAGATCAGCCCATGTTTGATGTGAATGCATGTCACTCTTATGTGGATGGTGAATCGAGTGGCTCAGAATAGAGTATTGATGATGAGTTGGGTATTCCTTCTATTGTTACACCTGGAGTAAGGAAGACCAGGGATGTTTTGAGAGCACCTAGGAGTGAACCTACTTTGCGCAGGTCTACCAGAGCTAGGTATCCTGTGGATAGGCTGAAATATGATGGATTTACAGCCATTCACTATGCACATATGGTTAAAGTGATATAGGAACCGGAACCCACTTCTTTTGAGCAAGCCATGGGAAAAGAAAAATGGGAGAAAGCCATGGATGAAGAAATGGATGCCTTGGAAGCAAATGCTACATGGGAATTGGTACCTTTGCCTAAAGATAAGAATGCAATTAGTTGTAAGTGGGTTTATAAGGTGAAACACAATGTAGATGGTTCTGTGAATAGATACAAGGCAAGATTAATAGTCAAGGGGTATGCACAAACATATGGCATTGATTATGAAGAAACATTCAGTCCGGTTGCAAGGATGGCAACCGTAAGAGCAGTCATTACTATGGCTGGATCAAAGGGATGGTCTTTACATCAGATGGATGTAAAGAATGCCTTCTTGCATGGTGATTTGCAAGAAGAGGTCTATATGGAGCAGCCACCAGGTTATGTGCATGCTGTTCATCCTCAGTTTGTTTGCAGGTTGAAGAAAGCCTTGTATGGCTTGAAGCAAGCACCTAGAGCATGGTATGACAAGATAGGACAGTATCTTGTCACTATTGGCTTTCAGATCTCCAAGGCAGATTTCTCACTTTATGTGAGAAAAACAGAGAAAGGTATTATGCTGCTTGTCATTTATGTTGATGATTTGATTATCACAGGTGATAGTGATAAAGATATCCTTCATGTGAAAATGCTATTGAAGCAAAAGTTTGAGATGAAGGATTTGGGAGAGTTACGTTATTTCTTGGGCATTGAGGTGATTAGATGACCAAGTGGGATATGGCTCTTGCAGAGGCAGTATGGATTGGACATGCTGTCCAAATATGGGATGACAGGCTGTAAGCCTATTTCAGTTCCTTTGGAGTAGAATATGAAGTTGAGCGCAGATGAAGGTGAGCTTCTCGAAGACCCTACTATGTACAGATGCATAGTAGAAAGTTTGATTTATATGACTATTACCAGGCCAGATTTGAGCTATGCTATTGGATTGGTAAGTCAGTTTATGTAGGCTCCAAGAAAACCACATTTGGATACGGCTAGACGCATACTCAGGTATGTGAAGTCCACATTGCAGTATGGACTATTTTATGAGACTGGGGTTCAGATACAGTTGCATGGATACACTGATGCGATTGGGCTGGTAGCATTTCTGATAGACGATCTACCAGTGGATATGTGTTCTCTTTTGGGAGTGCTGCAGTCACTTGCAGCAGCAAGAAACAACCTACAGTTGCCTTGTTGAGCACAGAGGATAAGTATAGGGGTACAGCAATGGCTGCATGTGAGGTAGCTTGGTTGCATAAGCTACTTTATGATATGCATCAGTCTACAGATGGGCCCATTGTCATTTATTGTGACAACATGAGTAGTATAGACTTGGCAAATAACCCAGTCTATCATGCTAGAACAAAGCATATTGAGGTGCATTATCACTATGTGCGAGAGAGAGTTTTACTAGGTCTTATTGATCTAGTTTATGTCAGCACAGAGGATCAGGTAGCTGACATATTTACGAAGGCATTGGGCGCAGAGAAGTTGAGCAAGTTCAGAGACCTGCTTGGTGTGCAGGAATTGGGATTGAGCTCGAGGGGGAGTGTTGAGATATCGAGCTCGAGTTGTGATATGCCAGGGTGACCGTTGTGCATTTATGTCATCGACTTGTCAGTTGCAGATGCGGTTGGTACACCGCCCATGAATAATAGCTAGATGATAACTATCCTTATCTACTCTAGTTCGTGGCTCAGTTAGTATGCCACCTTAGTTAGTTGAGTTTGGTTTGACACCCATATATAGGGTTCTTCTATTTCTATGTACTTGAGTTCTTTTTGGCTTACATAACTAAGAAGAGGAAAACTGTTTACAGCCTCCACCTGTGTGTGTATTCCCCCATTGTGCAAGCAAGAAAGCTACAAGTGAGACTCCTTCCTTCTCTCCCACAATCTTGACAAGGTGGACCTGTAAGGCCTATTGACAAGGAAATCAATCCCAAGAAGGATGAGGAAGTGCCAAGAAAGAAGGCAAGAGCTAAAAAAGAAGCACCAAAGTCGGTCCCAAGACCAAAAGAGGGAATGGTTTGGTGAGAAAAGAGAGCTTTGGCTACTATCATGATTTTGATTTAGCAAGTTCTCTTTGCGAAGTTAAACCAGATGTAAACCTCTTACAGTTGATTAAATTATCTCCAGGAGTACGCAAGGAATTCAAGAAGATCCTGCGTATTGGGTATATTGTAGAACATTTGGGCATAGCACGAGTAGGGGAAGATTGGTTTGATCATGCTGAAAAGAATTGCCCTAGGGTTCCAGCATACGTGGATGGAATATTAGTAGAGCATGCTATCATAGATACTGGGTCCTCCGTCAATATCATGAGTTCAGAGTTGATAGAGAGGTTGGGTCTAGGCATCCAAAAAGATAACTCCACCCTTCTTAGAATGGATGATGATAGCCTAAGGCAACCAGAGGGTTGCGTTACTAAAGTCCATGTTACAGTTGCAAGTGTAGAATGCTTCTTGGACTTTAGGGTGATAAGATTTGTAGGACGTCCTAGCTATTGAGTCTTGCTAGGCAGGCCTTGGATCTTACGAACATATTGTCAAGTCGATATACCCGCTGGTCGAGTGGTTCTAGGTAGAGGTGCTAATCGAGTAATAGTCGATGCTTACCCTAAGTCTCCTCAGAGTGAGAGAGCTCCTTTATCCTCTACTGAATTAGAGACCCCAGATGATCCATCTGGTAGTGAAACATCATTCAGTGATGAATCTAAAGAGGGGTCCACTACAGAGGATATTTATCAGATAACTCTAAATGAGCTGATAGAGCCACAATATAGGATAAGAGACGCGGATGTGATTGAGTTCGACCTTGGCATGCCGAATGATTCGCGGCCAATTAAATTAGGTTCCATGCTCAGTTCAACAGAAAGGAAGGACTATGTGTCCTTGATTCAAGAATTTCATGAAATCTTTGCTTGGAGTTATGACGAGTTAATAGGCATTCCTCCCAGCCTGGCTGTTCATACTATTCCTGTAAAAGAAGGCAGTCTTCCTGTGGGTCAGAAAGTAAGGCGTATGCCTCTTGAATTGAGGGATGGGCTGTTTGAGGAGTTACAGAAGTTACGAAAAGCTGGTTTAATCTTCCATGTACAGCACACAGAATGGTGTTCACCAGTTGTTTATCAGGAAGAAGAAAAACAACCAGATCCGACTATGTGTAGATTTTAGAGAGCTAAATAAGCAGACGGTTAAGGATTACTACCTATTGCCGTTTATTGACTAGATTTTGGACCAATTAGCGGGTAGGGAAATATATTCGTTTATGGATTTCTTTGCGGGTCATAACCAGATGGCAATTGCAGAAGAGGACAAGTTGAAAATGACTTTCATTACTGTTTTTGGTACTTTTGCGTACCATGTGATGGCCTTTGGTTTGTGCAATGCACCTGGATCATGGCAACAAACAGCAGACAAGACCTTTGGTGATATCTCCCCAGATGAGTTGAAAGTATTCATTGATGACTTGGGAGCAGCCACTGTAAGGGAAAGGATGTTGATTATCTTAAGAAAGTGTTTTGAGCGCTGTAGAAAATTTTGTATCGCTCTTAACCCACAGAAGTGTGTCTTTGGAGTGCCTTATGGGCTATTGCTAGGCCATGTGGTAAGTTCAGTAGGGATCGCAACTGACCCTGAAAAGATGAAGGTTATAGTCGCTATGAGTCCACCACGCACTCCGAAAGAGGTACGTAGCTTTCTGTTATCGATAGGGTACTATCAGAGGTTTATAAATGCCTTGGCAGAAAGGACATTGCCATTAACGAACTTATTATCCTTTAGCTGTCTATTTGAATGGAGCGACCCTTGTACGGTAGCTTTCGAGGATGTGAAATAGGATCTAGTAAAAGGTCTAGTTTTAAAAGCACCTAAAATAGGAGAGATATTTTACATATTTTCAGCAGCCACCATGCATAGTATTAGCTGTTGTTTAGCCCAAATCGGGGAGAAAAAGTGGCATCATCCGATAGCTTTTGCTAGTAAAAAATTGGGCATATCAGAAATTAACTACACCTACATGGAAAAGTTGTGCCTTGTGATAGTCTTTGCGACTAAAAAATTCAGGCACTACATCCTCTATGAGAAGGTAGTAGTTTTCTATACGAAGGCGGAAGGGCCTAGATTGTCTATGAACAAGCTGCAACCGCCTGATCGTTTGGCAAAGTGGTTAATCACTCTGCAGGAGCTCGATTATGAGATTAAGAATAAGCCACCGAGGTTGTAGGGTATTGTGGAATGCCTTGTGGATTTTAGGGAGCCGAAAGAGACTTTGGCTGAAGGAAGTGATATTGAAGAAATGTTTAAAATTGATATAACTTCTATCCCATCTTGGTATGCTGCTATCATGCATTATCTATCAACGGGAGAGACTGGAGCTGGTTTATCAAAATCAGAAAAGAGAAAAATCAAACAATAGGATTTGAAGTTTTCCTTGATCGCAAGAACACTATATCGGTAGGGTATTGATGGTATCTATCGCCGATGTGTGATGCCTGACGAGGTTCCTTTCATCTTGGAAGAGTGCCATGACTTTGCATGTGGAGGGCACTTCATTGGACGGTTGATGGCACAGAAAGCTTTAAGAGCTGGATATTGGTGGCCATCCATCTTCCAAGATTCCTTTGAGTATGCTAAGAGATGTGATACCTATCAAAGACATGACAACAGAGAGAATAGGAAATGCCTACTTATGCCTATCATGGCTATCCTGCCATTTGAGAAGTGGGGCATTGACTTTGTGGGTCCTATCACCTCGTCATCTACTACCTAGAAGAGGTACATTATAGTAGCAACTGATTATTTCACAAAATGGTCAGAAGCGTGGGTGACAAGGCAGGACAATGCAAAAGAGACTACAAGTTTTCTTTTAGAGTAGATTATCTGCCGTTTCGGTCCACCGAAGGAACTAGTGTCGAACCATGGAACCCACTTTTTGAATAAAGTGATCAAAAGCTTGACTGAAGCTTAGAAAATCAAGCATAACAAAACGACCCCCTATAATTCGCAAAAGCCAACATGCAAGTCGAAAGTACTAATAAGCAGCTTGTGGGTATCTTGTCTAAAATAGTCTCTGAGAAGAAACGAGACTGGGACAGGAAGTTGTATGTGGCAGTATAGGCATATAATACAATGTTCAAGCGAGCTATCGGCCATACTCCATTTAAATTAGTTAATGGGGAAGAATGTGTGTTACCTCGGGAAATTGAGTTGCCAACCATACGGTTGCAATTAACCACTCTTTGGGAGATGAGGATGCACTCTTTGAACGTTTCACGACCATAGCCCACCTAGATGAGCTGAGATTGCAGAGCTTATTATGCTAGGAGGTAGCTAAATGTTGGATGAAGTAGTTGCATGACCTTAAAGTAAAGAAGTATACCTTTCAAAAAGGGCAATTAGTTCTGTATTATGATGTGTGTAGGGAGCTGTTTCCAGGGAAGCTGGAACCTAGATGGGATGGCCCCTACAAGATTGTCAGGATACGAAAAAATAGGTCTACGACTCTACTAGCTGATCTGCAGGGAGTAGAATGTAAAAATAAGGTTAATCTTAATAAGATTAAACCTTATTATTTCTAAGTATGCTAACTTGGAGAAATGTATTGCAGGTCCATGCTGGGACTGATTTGAGACCTACAAAAGAGCTTAAACCTGGTTGATGGGGCGGTTAATTCCTTATCTAGAGCACCCATATCTGGAGCAGAGATACCATCAGGGGAAACTTATCTGGTGGAGCAAAGGATACAAAGTGATTGAGCAAGAAGACAGAACCTTTGTGTGGGAGATCAAAGTCTTTTGCCATCACCGGTTACGAATGTTGACAAGTATCCCTATTGAGTTCAATGAAGAAGGTGGGATGAAGCCGTTAGTTCACCCTCTAAACATGCTAAAATTTGACTATCATAATTACGAATAGAGAAGTTCGTGATGGCAGGCTGTGTAAACCCATTGTGGACGTACACATTATATTTTGACAGAGAGTCCAGGGGCCCTAATAAAAAAAGGGAGTGTTGGAGTAGTAATCCGAGATCCCCGATATAGAGTTACGATGAAGTTAGCTGCTTATCTCGGGGTAGGATTTACTAACAATATGGCGGAGTATAAAGCCTTGATTATGGGATTGCATATTGCCAAGCAAGGTGGTATTCGGCAGTTGTTAGTAAAAGGGGATTCCCAGTTGATCTTGAATCAGCTAGATGGGACATACACAGTGCGGAATCCCATCCTTTGTATGTATCATTGAACTGCGATGACCCTACTTGAGGAGCTTGAGAGAGTGTCTCTTCAGCTGATTCCACGTTACTGGAATCAGTTTGTGGATTCACTGGCAAATCTTGCTTATGAAGAAGACCTTTTCTTCAACCGTGGTCCTAGTTTGGATATTGCTATCAATAATGAGACATGACCCAGTCGCTTGTAGGGGATTTTCTTTTCTTGTTGGGGACCGGCGACCAAGGCCTGAAGTCCTAGGTTTAGGTTAGGTATGTCTAAGGGAGGTTTGAGTAGTTGTTGCCTCCTGTAAAGACATTGCCAGGCGTCGAAAGACCTGTTTTAGAAGGCAGGTCTAGTAACCCTGTTCTGCTAGCCTGCTAGGCAACCGTTCTAGGAGTTCTTGTTAGTTGTGAGGTAGTTAGAGAAGCCTGCCAGAGGAAAAAATGATGATGATAGAGAGGAAATAATCGTGAATATCCCAAAGACAATAAATATATATAAAGGTGTGTAAAAAGGGGTTCTAACCCCTATAAAAAAAGAAAAGAAAAGAAAGGAAAATTTATAAGCAGTTGATCATCGCCTTGCGAGGGCTTGGTAGGTTCTTGGGTACTAAGACAAGACTTGAGACCGATGCCCTGTTCTCCTTGGGTCACTATGCTCAGCTCCCTCCTTCTTGCACGCCTGAGTATGGAAAAAATAAAGAACCTAAAAGAAGGAATGTGCTGAATGAAAATACTTCGTGATCATGCTATAGGAGTCCTCGCCTAGTAGGAGCTCCTGGTTGTGTTGTCCTTAGGTAGGTAGTTCAGACCACCACTTAGGGCGGCCTCTTTGATAGTTCTTTTTTAGTTTGGCCGTGTTGGAGCCATCGGTTAGTGACTAGCTTCAGGCGTTCTATCAGATTATGCTAGGTCTACTCCTTGTGGATTTCAAGCCTTGGTTTTGTCAGGGGGTAGGGTGAGCATTGTGCTGTGTTTTAATATGTATCTATTTTGTATCAGCTTGATGCTTCCTTTGGTTGTTTTGTGTAGATCTGTTGTGAGATTCGACAGGCTGAGTTGCCCTATCCCGTGGTTGCCAATGAGAGTGGAGTTTTGAGCCCGGGATGTGCCTAAAATTTGCCAAAAAATCCGAAATTTAGGGGAAAAATATTTAACATCAAAGGCGGCGGTTGCAGCTAGGATGATTTTAAGCACCAAGTGAAAGACGGCTTTTAAAAGGCACCCAAGCGACACTTGTAGATTTTTGATAATTTTTTCTATTGCCGTGCAGGATGTCCGGAGCTGCCACTCAGTGTAGGATGTCAAGACAGATGCGTAGGATTTTTCAGAGGCTGAAACGGAGCCCGTACGTGGAAGAGGCAAAAAATTAGCCAAGATTTGAAAAGGTGGACATTGAGAGGACCAAAGGGGGGGTGCGCTTTGGGGACTTTAACCTCCCCCAATTTTTATGAAAAAAAACGTGAAGAAGAAGATGGCGTCGTGACCAAAAAACGGCCGAAAAATGCGCCCTCCCCCCTCATGATCATGATGTCAGGCTGAAAGCAACCTATCTAACACAGATTACCCGACAACTTCTCCCTCTTGGCTGATTCTATCGCCAGTCTTCGCGGGAGATATGGCTGTCTAGATGAAGAGATCAGAATCTAGTATTTCTCTCTCCTCCCTCTCTCTCTTCTCTATGGGATGTTCATGTGTACCATCTTGATGAAGGAATTAGGAGGGAGAATGAAGGAAATGGTGATGGAGATTGATGGGGATGCTGAAGATTGATATGCAGCATTGGATTGAGAGCAATGGAGGCTCCGACGGCTGGTTATGCAGTCATTCAAAGCGTCTTGGGTTACATAAAAACACGGTATGACCATTTTTATGAAGAAAATGAAGGATTTTTGATAGTTTATGATGATAATTATATTCTTATTGGATGAAAATTTGTTTGTGTGCTGGTGAATTATGAGTAATTACTATTTATCAGAAAATCTTGATTTTGCAATGATTTACATGCTTTATTTAATTCCCAAAAACCTGAAATGCGGTCTTTAGGTGGTAAAATGGTAGTTTTTCTAATTTGGGTGGGTAAAATCTGTTCCCATGGGGGGAAAATGGAAGATAAATTGAATGTTAGTATGCTGAAGTGATTGGAATAAGAAAAACTAGAAAATAACTTATTTTATTGCCAAATAAATCAAGAAAATGGAGAAAATAAGGGAAAAAATAGAAATACGTCTTACAAAAATAAGGAAAAATATAATGATTGTTTGTAGATGTGTGGTAGTGGCAAAGTATGAGGTTTAGCCTCAGTTTGCCCTATCTCTTTGTCAAATTTTGTGATTTATTGCTTTCTATAGATCAAAACATGACAAAATAAACCTCTACACCTATGCAATGAAAGCAATACCTAAACGTAGGGGGCTGGGAGGTTTGAATGGTGTGATTTGTGTGTTGATTATTGCTGATTTTCTGATGCATATCATGACATATAGGTTTTGGTATTTTAATTAAGAGGATAGTAGCATGAGTGTTATCTCGGTGTTATCCTTGCATCGCCGCAACGCGTTAGGGAATAAGCATTGGAAAGCCTGGTTGTGCACAGCACGTGTCTCATTAAAAATTATGTTTGAGCACTTTAGGATCATTCACTTTGCATGTGCATGTAAACCAGGGTATTAGAATAAAGAAGGATTGGATGCATAGCACCTGTTTTCAATGACGATGACCACGCTTGAGTGTGGAAAGGCATCCTAAGCCGTAGGATAGACGTTCGTTTCTTGGGGAATCATTTGGAAAGGACACATGGTATCTCCTGGAGTACTTGCAAAATGAAAGAGTGGAGTTTGTTCATTTGTTTTATATGTTGAGTAGAGCATCAAGGGGCCAATCCCTGCAATGTAGGAGAGCTGCAGTGGGGCCGCGGTGTTTCCACCAAGAGGTTGCCTCCCATGTATGTGATTATCGTGGCATTGCCAATATGTGTGGGTTCTCCCTCTGAGAAGTTTATAGAAAGGGAAACGTTGGACTATAAAACTATAAACGCATAGATTAGGCTTTAGGATATTTCGTCCTTTAGTGGCAGATAGACGCTCCTGGCCTGCGAGGTCGTGAGGGTGTGTTTGTCTGTTATGAGTATGAGGTCCCGGCTAGTGCCATAGCCAGTGTCGGTCCATTTGAGGTCCCATCAAGAAGTTATACTCAAAAGTTATCAAAAGTGTTTTTCTTGGCTACGCATATGAGAGAAAGGCTTACAAAATGCTATGATTCGTCCACTTGGGAAACCCTGATCAATAGGGATGTAGTTTTTTATGAGCTGGACTCATGGTGTGGTAATCCAAATGTAGTGGTCTTTGATGGACAAGCCAACCCTACTTATGCTGAAAATTATCCTTCAACTAGTACGTCTATGAGTAGACATTCATCTACAATTAATCCTTGGACGGGACGACTCTGCAGTCGTACTATTGCATCCACTGACATAGATATGTCAGTGAGGGGGAGATTGAATATATAAAGGTAAAGAAAATATGTTTGATGATGTGACTAGCCCACTTACAGCTGGATATGAGTCACTTGACAATGATAGTCTTGATAGTGAATTGGGCATACCAACATTTATGATGCTTGGTGCGAGGCAAAGCAGGTATGTGTCGCCTCATGAGAGGCAAGCTTAGAGTGCACCGCAATTGAAGAGGTTTGAAAGGGTCAGAAAACCAGTTGATAGGTTGACACATCGTGGGTATTCAACTATACATTATGCATATATGACTAAAGTGTTAGGCTACAAAGAGCCTATGGCGTTCAGTGAGGTAGTTACATATGAGAATTGGTGTGTCATCATGGATGAAGAATATGTAGCATTGGCTGAAAATGAGACATGGGAATTGGTCTATTTGCCTAAAGGCAAAGTACCCATTGGCTGCAAATGGGTTTATAAAGTGAAATGCAAGTCAAATGGCTCATTGGAAAGGTATAAAGCCCGGCTAGTTGCAAAGGGATATGCACAAATGTATGGCCTAGATTATGAGGAGACTTTCAACCCATCGCTTGCCAAGATGGCAACGATGAGAACAATTATTGCATTAATGGCTTATAAGGGCTAGAAATTATGGCAGATGGATGTCAAAAATGCATTCTTGAATGGTGACTTGCTTGAAGAGGTGTATATGGAGTAGCCTGAAGGTTATGTACACCTTGACTATTTGATATACGTGTGTAAATTGAAAAAAGCCTTGTATGGACTGAAACAAGAACCAAGAGCATGGAATGCTTGTGTAAGCACTTATTTGCAGTAGCTTGGTTTTCAGATAGGTCATGCATATCATAGCCTATTTACAAAGAAGATAGAGCATGGCTATGTTTTTTTAGTGGTTTATGTTGATGATTTGATCATAACTGGAGATGATGATCATGGGATTGTTGAAATTAAAGCCATGTTATAGGCTAAATTCAAAGTCAAGGATATTGGTGAGCTGAAGTACTTTCTTGGGATTGAGGTTGCGTCTATAGTAGCTCAAGGCATATGGCTATTACAAAAATAGTATGCTCATGATACCTTGTTGAAATATGGCATGATGGAGTGTAAATCCATGGAAACACCATTGGATCAGAATATCAAACTTGCAGTTGATGTTAGGGCTGAGATTGAGAATGCTACTATGTATAGACAAATGGTGGATAGCTTGATTTACCTTACTATTACTCGTCCTTACTTGAGTTATGTAGTGGGGTTGATTAGCCAGTTTATGCAGAAACCTCGTAAGCCACGCGTAGATGCATCAGGAGGATTATGTGGTACGTGAAGGGCATTGCTAATTATGGGCCATTTTATGAGCATGGGAAATCATTTGACTTGATAGGTTATATAGATGCTGATTGGGTTGGTTGTCTCTATGGCAAGAGGGCAACCAATGGCCATGCTTTCAGTTTGGGCAGCAGTATGATCAATTGGAGTAGTAAGAAGCAATCGACCATTGCTTTATCTAGTACAGAGGTAGAATATAACGGTGCAGCCTTAGCGGCATGTGAAGTTTTTTGGCTTGTAAAACTACTACATGACTTGGATATACAGTTAGACAGCAAAGCCACATTGCATTGTGACAATCTTAGTAGTGTGATGTTGGCTAGCAACCTTGTCCATCATGCTAGATCCAAACACATAGAAGTTCATTACCATTTTATCAGGGAGATGGTACTTGCTAGAAAGATTGATCTACTCTATGTGAAGACAGAAGACTAGGTAGCAAATATCTTTACCAAATCACTTGGTAAAGAGAAGTTTGTGCATTTTAGGGAGCTACTTGGAGTACAATAGTTAGCTTGAGCTTGAGAGGGAGTGTTGAGAATCAAGCTCGTGATCAGTATCACTGACATGACCGACCTTATCTAGACATCTGTCATCTTAGCTATCACTCTACATGTGTGTTGTAATAACTGAGTCGGTCAAACTCAACTATAGTTAGTAGTACAGTTAGTTAGTGACCTAGTGTATTTATCAATTATGTGTGATTAGACTTTAGTAAGCATTATGGAAGAATGAGAACAAGAGAATAAGAGAGTTCACTACTCTCTGTTACAGCTCCATGCCTTTGTCTCTCTCTCCCCCTCTGAATCTCGAACATAATTAACTTCAAATATCCCCAACTTCCTGCTAGCAGAGGCTATTGGATGATACCATTTCTCTTTCCAAATTTGAGCTAAACACTAATACTATGCATTGTTACTACCAAAAATATATAGAAAACTTCACCTCTTCTGGGTGGCTTTAGGATTAGCGCTTTTGCTAGTTCTTGCTTCACATGCTCAAAAGATACTTGATAGGATTCATTCCACTCAAATAGACAGTTAAAGGATAACACGTTCGTCAATGGCAACACTCTTTCTGCCAGTGCATTGATTAATCTCCGATAATATCTCACTAATGATAGAAAGCTGTGTACCTATTTTGGAGTACGTGGCAGACTCATAGTATTGACTATAACCTTTATCTTTTCAGGGTTAGTCACAATACCAACCAAACTAACCACATGGCCCAGTAATGACCCATAGGGCACCCCAAAGATGCACTTCTATGGATTAAATGCAAATTTGTCTAGAAGGCTCAAAACATTTCCTTAAAATTATTAGTTACCTTTCCCTTATGGTGGCTACCCCCAGATCATCAATGAAGACTTTTAACTCCTTTGGGGAGATATCACTATCAACTATTCATTGCCAAGAATCATGCACATTGCATAACCCAAAAGCCATCACATGACATGCAAAGGTACTAAATATAGTTTGATAAAGGTTGTTTTCAACTTGTCTTCCTCTGCAGTAGCCATTTGGTTGTATCGAGTGAAGCAATCCATAAATGAACAGATTTTTCTACTTGCAAATTGATCCAAAATATGATCAATAAATGGTAACATACAGTAATTCTTAACTGTTTATTTATTAAGCTCTCTAAAGTTTACACAAAGCCAAATTTGATTGTTCTTCTTCTTCTTGATAACAATTGGTAAACACTATTCTGTGTATTGAACCGAAAATATCAGGCCAGCTTTCTATAGCTTTGTCAATTCCTCGAATAGCCTGTCCCTTAATTCGAAAGGCATACGCCTCACTTTTTGACACACAGGGTAGATACCTTCCTTCAAGGGGATAGTATGGCAACCATGCTAGGAAAAATACTTCTCAGCTCATCTCATAACTCCAAGCAAAGATGTCACGGAATTTGTGAATCAAGGACACATAGTCCTTTCTTTCTTCCAAACCGAGCATGGACCCTAATTTGATTGGCTGTGAATCATTCATTGTACCAAGGTCTAGCTCAACTACATCCGCATCTCTAATCATCTCCTGAGCCTCTATTGGTTCATTCAAAGTTACTTGGTAGATATCCTTTGTAGTGGACCCCTCATTGGATTCATCACTTGACAACGACGAGTCACTACTAGATGGAGCATCTAATGTGTCTAACTCTGATGATGTAATAATTCCACACAATTAAAAGTTAGTTGGTTAGTTTGAAATTTAGTTAGTCAATTAATAAGTTAGTAAGGTTACTATCTAAATACTAACTAAGGTAAAAACTAACAAATATTAATAACTAAATTTTTTTATTTAATTAAAAATATTTTATTAAAAAAATCGAGAGTCATCATTCGATATTTTTCTCGAATTGACAAGGACCATAGCCACCCTTCACGAAAGTTACAACGTGGAACAAGAGTTACGAGCCATATTAATTATTAGTGTTAATGTGTGTAGTATGGATGGTCCAAAAATATTAGATTTTTTGGGTAAAAAACTAGCATATTCTAGATATTATCCTAAAAAGATATGATATTCTAGAACTGGATGTCATTTAAAAGAAAAGACAAGTGATGTTTTAGTTAGTTTTGGAGATTTTATAAATAGAAAAAATAAAGAGAGAGATTGGCGAAATCGCGTGTGCCGCAATCGTAGTCTACAGGTAGTAGACATCACTTCGAACATGATGAGAAAGAAGGAGTGATTTGAAAGATTTCTAATCAAGTGTCTTGAAGTTTTACCCCCCTTTTGGAGCCAATGGAACCATCAGATTTATGATTTGAGCATCAGATCACTGATTCTTCCAAGAGCCCCTTCACCAAGAACTCTTATTCTCAGCCACATCCCCTCTTCTCTAATTCACTATAAATATGAGGCATGGAGAGGTACAAGGAAGCATAAGGAGACCCCGAGAGGCTGTGAGAGAGAGGTAGAGAGAAGGATGCCCCTTCGAGAGAGAGAGAGAGAGAGAGAGAGAGAGAGAGAGAGAGAGAGAGAGAGAGAGAGAGAGAGAGAGAGAGAGATGTTAGAATATCAAACTTTTGTTACTCTTTAGTCAATCTATCTTTATGTGTGTGATTGACATTATCTGGATACAGATGTACACGTGTGTGACATTCAATAAGTCGATGTAGTTAGTGATTTAACCACAGTTAGTCTTGGTTAGTCATACCTATGTGTGTAAGTCTCTTTCAGTTAGTATGATGGAAGAATAATGGAAGAAGAACAACAATGAGCTGAGGCTCATCTTCCGCTCCACTCTGTCTCTCTCCCTCTCTTCCAACATGGTATTAGAGCTTGAACTCTTGAAGCCTGAAGGCTTGGCAGTGGCCATTTGACATCAAGTCATCATATCTAAAGAAAACGTCATCAAAGGAGACTATGCATGCAACCCATTTTTTTGCAGAAGCTATATCTTGCTACAAAAATGGTTTTTGGAGAAACGGCCCCACACATTCTGACCATTTTGATGTGGTCTGCAACTTTGCAGAAGAAAGTTTTATCAAATTCCTCACAGATTTTGAGATATTTATTACAAACCTTTGCAGACTAGCTATTTACTATAGTAAACAACAGGTGATTCCAGGGCACTGGTGGCTTTCATCCTAACAATGTATATGCCATTATTATCATGCATTTGAGCATGATATTGGAGTGTTAAATGCTCAATTTTGGAGCTTATTTGTAGGCTGGAAATAGTGAACTGGTTGCTTTCCTGAATTTGGAAACAATATACCTACAGGGTTGAAGTATCTGTGATGCTTATTTGCTACTGACAAATGCTTGGATCATACCACTTGAGTGGTATATGCTTTTTGGGATATTGTGAGTGTTGAAAGTCCAAAGTTTGGACCGATTTGTTGTTGGTTATACCAGGGTACTGATTGGTTATTGTTTGCAGGAAGGATACCTATCATCTTCACTTGGCATACATGCAATATATTCTAACCGGTTGGACATGTATCAACTCTTGCATAGAGTGGCAACTGAATGAGATGTTTTGGGGCTATTCTGAGGTCTGAATACTCTTTTTTTAGCAGAGAAAATACTACTGGTTATAGCAGCGGGCTAGCTGTATTTGGTACTGCTACTTGCATAGAGTACAAACATTGATACTTGTATGGACATAGCTTGTTGTTGGGATGTTTTGAACTAATTTGAGCTTGGCTTATGCTCAGTTGACTGTGTTTTTTCATTGTTGGAATATAGTATATAGCCAGAAGGTTGTCAGGAAATCTGTCATGAATTGCAAGAAACTCTCCTAAATAGCAGGAAACTGGTCTTGAACTATAGGAAAAGGAGTTAGATACTTATAGGTTATATACGTCACTGAATACCTAAGCTGAAACTATGTCAAATGCTCAAGGCACTGACAATATCACTCAAATTGTGGGAGAAAAGATGGACAACAAAATTTTTTCTTTATGGAAGATTCGTATGAAGATTTTTTTGGTTGGTAGAGGTTATTGGGACTTATGTACAGGTGATGAGGCTGAACTTGAAATACATGAAAGGAATCTGATAAATGATTAGAAAAGGGCTCATAAGCTATGGACTGAGAGAGTATGCAAGGTGTTACATTGGTTTTCCTTATGTATATCAAATGCTATGGTTATACAGATTACTAGATGTGATTCCCCAAAGGATGCATGGGATATACTCATGAAGAATTATGAAAATGTAACACATGCAAGAAAGATTAAGTTGAAGCAACAGTTCAATAACATGTCTAGGAATGGCAAAAGCATTCGGGCCTACACTACAGAGATCAAGAATATAGCAGATCAGCTTGCCATCATTGGATCTTCAGTGTCTAAGGATGATATGATTGCAGTGACATTGAATGGACTTGGCAAAAAGTATAAAGCATTTGATACGTTTATCTCTATGAGAGTTAAATCCCTTGATTGGGATGAGCTGATTGCTTTACTGCTGCATGAGGAAGTTAAGCTTGGGCAAAATACACGTTCTAGTATATCTCAACGCAGAGACATTGTTCTTTACTCTAGCCAGCATGGTAGTAATGCTAAAAATACACCTACATTGAGTATATCTATGAGTGGTCCTACATGTGATTGGTCACCTACAGTAAGTCCTTGGTTAGGACGCTTGCGGAATCATAGTCCTACATCTATTGACATGGATATGTCAGTGAGGGGGAGATTGGATAAGGGAAAAGAAAAGATGCTTGAGGATGTGACAGGTCCACTTACAATAGGTTATGAATCATCTAACAATGACAGTTTGGATAGTGAGTTGGGCATTCCATCTATTATGATGCCTGGAGCAAGGTAGAGTCATTATGTACCGCCTCATGAGAAGTAAGCTCAGAGTTGTCGAATGAGCCGGATCTAGGACATGGCAGTTAGTTATGGTGGATGAAAGAAGAAGAGTAAACTCATGATGGAGAAGACAAAGAAACTGTTTATTACACAAGTGAATTAGGTTCCAAGATTGAGACTTGGACTCATAAACACAATCTTGTGTATGTGGACAATGACACTGACACTTTACTGATAAGAAAAGAGTACTATCATTGCATTAAGAAAAGGAAGCAAGTACAATGCTTTATAGGAAAGTAGGAAACTGCAATAGGCACCACTGTGCATATGGGATAGGTAAGCCTGCATGTCCTTGGCCCTGAAGCTCCGTACAAAGAGGCTGTTAGTGAGTGTGATTGCTGAATCTCAACACCCCTCCTCAATCACAACTAGAAAGGCACAAAGTGTGTAGAGACTGTAATGAGAACCACCTGCAAAGTGTGGGCACACCACAAACATGGTAGACACCAGAGGCTGTCGCAGAAAAGGCTAAGTGTGGGCACCAAAACATGATGGACATCCAGAGGCTGTAATAGGGCCCTCACAAAGTGTACAGGGACTGTAGTGCCAAGTTACATGAGGAGTTTACAAAGCTTATGGCAAGAAGCATTAGGGCAAGGAAATACAAGGCTTTTAAAACAGTCTATCAGAGTAATGAGAGTAGAAGGACTGATGAGTCTTGTCCTTCCGATCCTGGTGGTCTTCATCTTCATTTTCATCTTCATCTTTTGGTCCATGGTCTTCTTCTTCTTTCACAGCTGCAAGATAGGCCTTTTGGGACCTTTTCCTAGCATGACAAAACTTCTCAGTGTGTCCGGTCCTTTTGCAGAAGTCACAGAAGAGCGGTTCCTTTTTACCTTTGTATCTGTTGTTTCCATATAACATTTGTTCATCCTTTGAAGTGCTAGGCTCTTCTTTGCTTTTAAGTTTCTTTTCTTCATCTAGCAGAGAGGCTTTAATATCAACAAGTTGAGGATCAGGCATATTGGTTAGAGTGGTTGATACATTATCATAGGCAAGAGGCAGACTTTTTAACAAGACACCAATACAAACATCTTCATCCATTTTTAGCTTTATTCCTGCAAGTTGAGTAAGCAGGCTTTCCATGTAGTTCAGATGGGATGCCAGGGATGTATGAGGTTTCATATCAAGTTGGAAAAATTCAATCAATAGACCATACTTAGATGACTTTGACTGTGCACCAAATAAGGTATCTAATTTGTCCCAAGTGTCATGGGACGTGTCACAGGCATCCACATGATGGATGTAGCTGTCATCCAATTCCAGCTTAATGATAGCTTGTGCCTTGTCATCATTCTTCTGCCAAGTAACTGCAAGGTCCGCATCCCAAGGTTTCTTCTCTTTGCCATTGGTAATGGCCCAAAGACCCTTCTTCATCAGAATGAGCTTGATGTGGGTTTGCCAGGTGTGAAACCCGACTCGCTTGAACCGAGTATTTGGAGAGTCTTTTCCCATGTTGGATAGCAGAAACAAATCAGTACCAAGATTCTCAGATGTTACAGGTGAAGGAGCAGATTACAATGTGTCAAGAGACACAAGTAATGGTAGTGTGAAAACACATTATGTAGAGACTTGATGTTGAGCTTGAATCTTCCTTGCTCGGGGTCCTTGATCCTTCTTCAATATTCTCAGGTCCTTCCCCTCCTTGATTTGGTGCTGGGATAGTAGATCAGAGTGGGCTTTAGCTTGGTTTAGTGGCAGGAGTGAGAAAATGAGAGAAAAATGAGCTTGGGAGATTTTGGCTATGGTGGGAGATTTTGGCTATGGTGGAATTAGGGTTTCTGAGACAGGGGCCTGGTTTTTCAGCTGATGTGAACTCAATACTTGATCATTTTCAAAAGTTTTTTAATGAAAATGAAGCTTACTTCAAGGGCTATCAAAGCCCCATGGAGATCGACCAGATCACGGGCAGTACGGCGCGCGTAGAGCAGGAAGACGTAGGCAGGCGCAATTTCGGATAGAGGCGACGATTTCTGCAATGCCGACGTCAGGGCATAGTAATGTTGGGCTTTAATATGATGGAGAGTTGCACCTAATGTTGGAGAACATCTTCCAAGAAGAATTCATAAGCTGATTTGACTTGTAGAGGGAGATCTCAGCCCTCTATTAGAGGTATGTCCAGGCTGGCTATGGTTGGTTAGAACTTGACTATTAGAGCTTGATATACTTGACTATTACTCGCCCTGACTCATGTTATGCAGTGGGGTTGATTAGTTAGTTCATGCAGAAGCCTCCCAAACCACATTTAGATGTAGTCATGAATATCATGAGATATGTAAAGGGTACTACAAATTATGGGTTGTTTTATGCATATGGAAAATCCCTTGACTTGATAGGGTTTACTAATGTTGATTGGGTTGGTTGTGCTTATGACAAGAGGTCAACTAGTGGTTATGCATTTGGGTTGGGCAACATTATGATTAGTTGGTAGAGTAAGAAACAACCTACTGTTGCATTTTCTAGTACAAAAACTGAGTACAAAGGAGCTGCCTTAGAGGCTTGTGAAGCAGTTTGATTGATGAAACTGCTGAAAGACTTGGAAATACAGTTGGAAAGCAGAGTGAGATTGCATTATGATAACCTTAGTAGTGTTATGTTGGCTAGCAATCCTGTCTACGATGCTAGGTCAAAATGTATTGAGGTTCACTGCCATTTCATCAAAGAAATGGTTCTTACAGGGCAGATTGATTTGATTAATGTGAAGATTGAAGACCATGTAGCAGATATATTTACCAAATCTCTTGGTAAAGAAAAGTTCATATATTTCAAATAGCTACTTGGAGTTTATCAGATGGTTTGAGCTTGAGGGGGAGCATTAGAATATTAAGCTCCTGTTACTCTTCAGTCAGTCTATCTTTATGTGTGTGACAGAAATTAGTTGGATACAACTGTACACGTGTGTGACATTCAATAAGTTGGTGTAGTCAGTGACATAACCACAATTAGTCTTGGTTAGTCATACCTATGTGTGTAAGTCTCATTGAGTTAGTATGATGAAATAATAATGGAAGAAGAACAACAATGAGTTGAGACTCATCTTCCACTCCACTCTGTCTCTCTCCCTCTCTTCCAACATGTCTCATAATGCTTCGTTTGGTGGTGCTCGTTAGTATGTATCCTTCATTGATGATTTCAATAGGCATAGTTTCCCTTCCTTCTTTCTCTCTCCTTCTGTCTTTTTGACCCCTTCTTTAGTATTTCTTTGTCCTTTTTGCAACCTTCTCTCTCTTCCCTTGTCTCTTTCGAATCCTCTTCTTTAAAAGAGCATTAAAAATGACTTAACAACTATTAATTTAATACTAGATTATGATGATTTGGTTTCATTTACTTTGGTTGGCCTTAAAAATGGAAAGGTTTAGAGATATTTTGTTGCTTCTATATATGTGTGGAAGCCATTTCTAGATTTTGATGAGTTGATCTTTAGCATGATCACTAAAGGCATCAACATGCAAAGTGAGTCATCTAAAAGATCATGTCCAAAAATTCTACTCAAGTTCAAGAAGGGGACATGGAAAATCCTCTCCAAGAGGCCATGATATGGATCATGTTGGTTGTAGCCAATAAAATAGGTCAATTCAAGGGCCTTGTGATATGAAGATTTCAAGAGGCTATGGTATTTATAGAGAAAGGGGAAGCTCTAAAGAAAGAGGTGATGGAAAAATAGAGGTTATAGCAATTTTGATATATTTTTTGTCATTATGATGGAAGAATAGGCTATATTGAAACTAAGGATTACTATAAACTAAGAAAACCTAGAGTGGGCAACAGTATTTGATGCATTCAAGGATTTCAAGAAGTATGCTGAAAATGAGTTGAGCTGTAAAATTTCATGTCTTAGATCAGATGGATTAGAGAAGAGGAGTTGAGCAGTTTGATGGAGGTCAACCAATGGTTATGGATTTGGATTGGGTAGCAGTATGATCAATTGGTAGAGTAGGAAATAACTTACTATTGCATTGTCCGGTATAGAAGCTGAGAATAGAGGAGCTGCCTTAGTGTCTTGTGAAGCATTTTGGTTGATGAAATTGCTGAAACACTTGGAAATACAGTTGGAAAGCAGAGTGAGATTGCATTGTGATAACCTCAGCAGTATTATGTTGGCTAGCAATCCTGTCTACCATGCTAGGTCCAAACATATTGAGGTTCACTACCATTTCATCAGAGAAATGGTTCTTATAGGGCAGATTGACTTGATTCATGTGAAGACTAAAGATCAAGTAGCAGATATGTTTAACAAGTCTCTTGGTAAAGAAAAGTTCATATATTTCAGACAACTACTTGGAGTTTATCAGATGGTTTGAGCTTGAGGGGGAGTGTTAGAATATTAAGCTCTCATTACTCTTCAGTCAGCCTATCTTTATGTGTGTGACTAAGATTAGCTGGATATAGCTATACACGTGTGTGAAATTCAATAAGTTGGTGTAGTTACTGACGTAACCATAGTTAGTCTTGGTTAGTCATACCTATGTGTGTAAGTCTCATTGAGTTAGTATGATGGAAGAATAATGGAAGAAGAACAACAATGAGCTCAGGCTCATCTTCTACTCCATTGTCTCTCTCCCTCTCTTCCAACGAGAGAGAGAGAGAGAGAGAGAGAGAGAGAGAGAGAGAGAGAGAGAGAGAGAGAGAGAGAGAGAGAGAGAGAGAGAGAGAGAGAGAGAGAGAGAGAGAGAGAGAGAGAGAGAGAGAGAGAGAGAGAGAGGAGTTACCACGAGAGGCTGCAAGGGAGAGAGTTAGCTCAATTCCCTCTATCTCGATCCTCAACTTAGCCATATTCTCTTATGCCCTCCCATCTTGAATCTATTCTACCTTCTTAATCGGAGCAAAACTTTGTAATGATATGGGATTGATTAATGTATGGTTCATAGACATGTCTTAAATAAAATAGCCTAAATGGTATGGTTGATTGTCAGGCACCTTTTGCACCCACGAATGCTGACATGCAAGAGAAGAAATTCCTTCTCAAGCAAATTAAGGCACCTGAGTTTAATGAAGAAGGGATAGATGTCACAACAGAGGCGGAGATATGGATTGAGTCGACGGATGATTATTTCTCTACTTCAAGAATTGCCTCTATCAATCAAGCAATGATAGCCAAACTTAAATTATTGGCCAAGCTTGGATATGGTGGAAGCAATGGTGCAAGGATCAAGGTATTTCTGAAGCCGCTATCACGTGGGCTCATCTGAAAGATGCTGTACATGGATGATACCTTCCGCCAACCTACCAGACTTTGAAGATGGATGAATTCTTCAAGTTAAAGCAGCTGGAATTAACCTTAGAAGCCTACTACTCGAAGTTTGTAACCCTATTAATATACGCACTACCTATGGATATTGTGCAGAAAGTATCCAAGTTTTACCATGGACTAAACACTCCTCTGAACCACCGTCTTGAAGAAATGCGTCCAAGAGACTTGCAAGATGCATTACTTTGAGCAAATCCAATCATCCACAAACTTAAATCGAGCAATTGTGACAAAGATGGTTCTTGAGATCAGGACAAGAGATGCCAGACGTGCGGAGAGATAGGGCACATCTGTAGGAGATGTCCCTACTGTCAATGCTTCCATTGCAATGAGCTAGGACATGTCCAAGTAGACTGCCCTGACATAAGCCCAAAAGATATTGAGCCTCCAAGAAAACGAAGCTACACAAGTGCAATATTCGGATATATAGAGGAATCAAATGAAGATGAAGACCTAGAACCTACAACACCTCTTCATGATGATTAGAAATACTAGAAATTTTGTCAACATGAAGTACAACTTGTATTGGAATAAACTTTACTCTTGTAACTACAGTTAACTTGAGTAATACGAGTTGCATCTATTTTGAGTCTAGAACTTGCAAATGATTAGAGATACTCTGGCAAGGAATGACAATTATAACTTGTAATGAATTTCTCTTAAGTCATTTTTTCTCAACTAATATGGATTTGGTCTTACCAGAATGTTGAAGCTTGGAAGTTTTCTTTAGTATTACAGGTTAAGACGATTGTCCACGGAGCTCAGTCCCGAACTAAGAAGAGGACAATCTAGGAACATAGTTTCCGAGATAAAGGACCACTTCAATCTGCTAAAAGGATCCTAGGACAATTTGGTCTAAAGAAGAAACTCCTGCCAAGGACAACCAAGAACCTAAACACCGATGCTCCGAGTGCCACAACATTGGACATAACTACATCAATTATCCCAATAGAACTTGAAGAGAACTTGAGCTTACAAGAAATGAAGTTGTACGAGCTCAAGTGATCTAGAGCTTGCTAGGAAATTATCTGATACCTAGGAAAAACCTAGAAGATATTCATGAGATGTAACTACAATAAATTTTCTATTGTAATCAAGGCTCACATATATCAAATACAATAGGTTGTTTTTTTACCTATGAGTGATCAGAGTAGCACAACGAAAGTGTGGTGGGCCTATAACCCATAGGTTCCAAAATGGTACCCCCGGTTTCTCTCGAGATGAGGACATCTCGATTTCTCTAAGGGAAGGAGGATGTAATATTTCCACACAATTAAAAGTTAGTTGGTTAGTTCGAAAGTTAGTCAATTAGTAAGTTAGTAAGGTTACTAACTAAAGACTAACTAAGGTAAAAACTTACTAACATTAATAACTAATAATTTTTATTTAATTAAAATATTTTATTTAAAAAAAAAAACGAGAGTTGTAATCTGATATTTTTCTCGGATTGACAAGGACCGTAGCCACCCTTCATGAAAGTTACAACGTGAATGAGTGTTACGAGCCATATTAATTATTAGTGTTACTATGTATAGTATGGATGGTCCAAAAATATTAGATTTTTGGGTAAAAAACTAGCATATTTTAGATATTATCCTAAAAAGATATGGATATTTCTAGAACTAGATGTCATTTAAAAGAAAAGACAAGTGATGTTTTAGTTAGTTTTGGAGATTTTATAAATAGAAAAAATAAAGACAGAGATTGGTGAAATCGTGCGTGCCGTAATTGCAATAGTCTATAGGCAGTAGACAACACTTCAAACAATAGGGAGAGAAATAAGGAGTGATTTGAAAAATTTCTAAACAAGTGTCTTGGAGTTTTAACCCCCTTTTGGAGTCAAAGGAACCATCAAATTTATGATCTGAGCATTAGATCACTGATTCTTCCAAGAGCCCCTCCACCAAGAACTCTTATTCTCAGCCACATCCCCTCTTCTCTAATTCATTATAAATATGACGCATGGGGAGGCACAAGGAAGCATAAGGAGACCTCGAGAGGTTGCGAGAGAGAGGTAGAGAGAAGGATACCCCTCAGAGAGAGAGAGAGAGAGAGAGAGAGAGAGAGAGAGAGAGAGAGAGAGAGAGAGAGAGAGAGAGAGAGAGAGAGAGAGAGAGAGAGAGAGAGAGAGAGAGAGAGAGAGAGAGAGAGAGAGAGAGAGAGAGAGAGAGAGAGAGAGAGAGAGAGGAGTTATACCGAGAGGTTGCAAGGGAGAGAGTTAGCTCAATTCCCTCTATCTCGATCCTCGACTTAGGCATCTTCTCTTACGCTCTCCCATCTTGAATCTATTCTGCCTTCTTAATCTCTTGAGTCTACTTGCGGACGATGGCTGCTAAGCAAAGAATGTCGTGTGCGGATGGCAATCCTACAACCAGCAATGAAGCTTCGGGTGAAGGCATCACTGTCAATCCAACTGCGGTTCCGATCATAAGTAATGTATTTCTAAATAGATAGGTGTTTCCTTTGATTCTCGCATGAGATACATTAGGCTCCATACTATGATGTACGAGAATAGGTTATGGGAAGGGATAGGCCTCTTCTCACATATTCAAAAGATGGAGTTTGCAAAGTGCATGTATCAAGGAAAGTCAATTGAACTTAGTTGCGTATGGCTTATTTGTTGATAGAGCAATCAGTCAGGGGTTATGAATAGCATAATTGTAAAAAGAATAACATTAGGAATTGTGCATACAAGTATTAAGTAAACTTTTCATAGAATCGCTCTTTGATTCCAAGGGGGAGAGTGAATATGTGATGGAATTACTATTGCGTCTATTCTTGTATTGTTTGGAAAAAATACAATTAGTTTTGTTGGTTGATTGAATAACACCTTAAATGCTTTTTACAATCAACTGATTGTTGCATTGTGATTTGGATAAATAATCCAAGTGCTTGTGTTTGATGGTAAAAGCATGGCGAAGGTCAGTAATGATAAGAGCCATGGGAAATAAAGGAATGTTTCACTGGAAGATGATATTAGGCTCGGGGAGTCCCGTATGGTACCGTGTGAGTGTAAGGGAGGGGGGTTATTTAAGGGAAGGAAGGTACATTTTATAAGGTAAGGTCCCATAAATAGAGGGTAGATAAGGGGTATTTTCATATATTTCTTGCACGTAGGTAACGTCTCCTTATTACTACTAGTGAATCCCTCGTGATATTAGGCTACTAGTGAATATTAGGTAACGTCTCCTTATTACTACTAGTGATATTAGGTAACGTCTCCTTATTACTACTAGTGAATCCCTCGTGATATTTTCCATGGGTGGATCATCTCCAAGATCGCACCGTGGGTTACCCCAAGAGGGCACTACTCAATTCATGGGCTGAAGGTTGAGTGGTGAAATGACCAACCACGAAAGTTGTGTCTCACTCTTAGGTCACTTGGGGTTAGTGAAGCTCTAGACACCCCTTGCCTAGACCGGAACATAATTGTAGACTGCCGTGAGCCCAATGTCTAGGGCATTGGAAGATCCTATTCTAGATAAAGGATGGAAATTATGGTGCCATGTGATTTGGACAGGGTACTTTTTTTGGACATAAGGGATACATAATTCTCGTGTATGGGCAAGAGACAAAGATTAACTTGAAGATAAGTTAAGGAATGTTTGTCAAAAGAACTGCTTGCTTTGTTTTCGTGTCTGTGTTGTAAATTACGCGAATGAACCCTATTCCCTAAAAGGCTTAATTAATGAAGTTGATTTTAAATGTGCATATAAATGTGGTAGGACCTAATTAGAAAACTAAAGCTATCAAGGGAAGCAGGTGGGTAGAATCCTGACGGGTCCCGTTCTACTGCAGGGTGGTCCCAAAGAACTGGGAGGCTTCTTACAAGGATTTATCACCGTTTGACTTTAGGTATTGTTAAGTTAAAACTCGATTCATGTCGTTTTAGGGGATTGAAATGGGACTATGTCCTACGGGCAAAGAGGTTGGAGGGCACATTCCTCTCATTTCCCATTCTCTTTGAACCAAGTGCAGTATGGATCTGCTTCAGATTGGGTATCTATGCATAAAGTATGATGTCCAAAACCCGACACTAGAATGCTATTAGGAGACGGTGACGCTTAGATTCGTTTCTCGATGTACCGCTAAAATGTGCTTGGATAGCTGATAGGCAGGCACATTATAGATGAGGATAAAGGAACTCTCTCATTGTGAGGAGATTCAAGAAATGCATCTACTACTACACATTTGACACCTCTACCAAAGATCAATTGACCAATGGGTATATCAACATGACAATTTGCTTGTAAGATCCAGGGTCTGCCTAGCAATACTTGATAGCTAGGTCAGGGTGCAAACCTAATGACCCTAAAGTCCAGAACGCATTCCACATTGGCAATGGTTACATGGACTTTATTAATGCAACCTTCACATTGTCTTAAACTGTCATCACCAATTTGGAGAATCTTGGAGGTATCTTTTTTTATTTCTAATCCTAACCTCTCCATCAATCCTAAACTCATAATGTTGATGGAGGATCCAGTATCCATAATAGTATGGTCCACTAATATTCCATCAATATTATATGTTGCTACCCTTGGATAATTCTTTTCAGCATGTTCAAACCAATCGTCTCCTACTCGCACTATTCCCAAGGGCTCAATGATACATGCAGTGCAAAGAATCTTCTTAAATTCTTTACGCACTCTTGGGGACAAATTAATTAACTGCATGAGGTTTACATCCATCCTAACTTCACAAAGAGAACTTGTTGAATGAAATTCATGATAGCTAGCAAGAGCTCTTTTTTCTCACTAGACCATTCACTCCTTTGGCCTTTGAGCCAGATTTGGTGCCTCTTTCTTGGCTTTTGCCTTCTTCTTTGGCAACTCCTTATCCTTCTTAGGGTCAGCTTTACCATCTATGGCCTTTAGAGGTCTGCCTTCCATATTGGGATTAAGGACTTGTGTGCCCTTATCATCTTGCTTAGGGTTCTCCTCGACATGTTTTACCTTGTCTTTATCAACTTCTTTACCATTTTGGCCTCTCATAATGACCCGCAGATTAGAAGCTTCAGTGCCATTGACACAAATAGCTTCGATAAGGCTGACTTCACTACCACTAGGTAGATCCTCTACCATAGCTTTCCCTCTTTGCAATATTTTTTTCAGTCCCTCATCTTGCTAGAGATTATTTCCTTGCACTTGATGGTTAACCGGACCTGGCTATTTACTTCCTTGTTGTGGAGAGAACTAATCTTGCTCCAACATGTACTAGCTAAGTGGCTGGAATTATTGCATATGTCACATTTAACATTTGGACAATTCCTAGGGAAATGTTGGTCGTCACACCACTTACAGTTGAATCTTGAGGGGACACCCTCTTAAGGGCATAAAATCCCTATCAATGGCTATTTGCCTATATTGTTCAGTGATTATGTCAGTATAATGCTTCATCATATCCTTAACTTTTCCAAGGACATCTGAGGCAGTTGACTCATAGCCATGATCGTCTACCTGTTGTTCCATTGGCCTAACCACTTGATTGGGGATTGGTTGTTGATTTCTTGGAACAATAGTAGGATTTATCATTTGGCCATAGGCATGGTCACACTGGGAGGAGCTGGCAACATGGGCACATTTTGAATCACGCTTCCTCTCTCGTTAGGAGGACTCATGGGTATCCGTTGACCACCATCCATCAATGCCAATGTATTTCCAACACCTAGACTCGGATTCTAGTTTGCCCTTGAGATATAGGCCACTTGTAATCGTGACACTACCCCCTTTCCTTTTGTTTTAGCTATATCAATGCCAGCAAGAGCAACACTACTCAATTGCTCTTGAATGCTAAAGTCTAGTCCATTAAAAAAGTATTGCATTTTTGCAATAGCTGGAATAGAAATATAGGTTTACAACTTACACAATACTTCCTTCAGTTTCTTAGAATACCCACGAACATTTTCATGAGGTTCTTAATGTGTTACATTGAGGACAGATAGCCACCAATACTGACCTCCCCTTTCAAGGGCAAACTCTTTTCGAAAGGATGCAAAGAAGAAGTCAATCGTAGTTATGGTTCTAACTTCTAGGCTGTGATAACATACTACAGCTCGTCCTTTCAAAGTCATATTAAAGAACATCATCAAGTATCCTTCATCTTGAATTTGACAGTTAAACATTAACTTTTGGAATTTATTGATATGAAGTTTTGCATCTTCCTCTGCTAACCCATTAAAAATGGGTACATGAAACCCTAAGGTTGGCAAGTTTGACATTCCTGCTAGGATTGCAATGGGTTGCGCCATGGTAACAATTGGATTCGCTAAAGGAGTTTGAATGATTGAAACTATTGCTCCACTCGAAGTGGAGTGACTAATTGGAAGAGGAAAAGTACTAGAACTTCCTCCTCTATAATGTGATGCCCATGAGCTTTTCTTGGTGGTAAGTTCTTAGTAGCCCATCAAGAGATGTCCTAGGAAGCGCCTCCATGATATTGACAAAACCCTCGAAGTTTGCCAACTACGCTTACTTGAGTCTACCCTTGTAGTGGAAGTTTCAGCTGCTCCCACGAGGATTGTCCTAAGTTTTCTTGGTCAAATCTATTACTATCGGCTAATTTTTATTAGCAAATTATAAAGTGATGCGAATCAGGATTTTTGGTTTCTAATGGTCCATCAAGTGCGATCTTTATTCCTTCTTAGGAAATCTCTCAGCTTACCGAGACCACCCAACCATAGGTCTAGATCTGTTGAGGGTCCATCCTCCTACTTCCCTCAAGAGAGTAGTTTTAGTTATCTAATTACCTACCACTTTACGTTCAACATATAAAAACAGCTTCTTTGAATTATCTCCTAATACAAATTTATTACATGCCTTTTATTCACGACACAAAAATAGAGTAAAGAAATTCCTTCTTAATAGTTCATTTGAGAAAAAATGTCATTTATAATGTTTTCTGTTCAAAGTATTATTTTCTCCAAGTTCCATTCCCCAACTAGTATTGGAACTTCTAGACACAATCTGGAAATTGAGGGGTACTTGGCAATTTGTAAGAGCGTAAGGAGTTTCGTAAGGAGTTTATGACCAGAGCCCCTTAGTACCCTCACCTCCTCCAACCAATTAGAGTTCCCTATGGCAAAAGACTGTTTCGTGTCATGATTGGTTTAATCTCACTAACGCAAAACAAAAAAGAAAAACCCCTTGGAGTAGATTTTATTCACCTTTGTCTTGGGGAGGTCTAGCACCATTAGGAACACTACCTCAATCACGTTATGTGCTCACTGGAATACTACTTGATTCGGTGATCTGTACTCAGTCATCCAGCTTTTAGCCTAAAGATTTTAGAAAAGATCAGTACCTAGCTCACAATCACAAACATCTTTATTTTGAATGCATTATACTTAAACTTCTAACAGGTTTGTTTCCAAGACAAATCTTTTCCTTCCAAAAATTAATAATATTGGGAAAAATTAGCATAAGTGAAAAAATTAGCGTAAGTGGCAATACTTAATAACATCGAAACAAATTAGCATAAGTGTCAAAATAACTTCGAGACAAATCAACATAAGTGGTAATACCTTCCAATAGTCTTCTTGGACTTCCTCTTCCTTGGGGATTAGTTTGGACTGAATTTAAGCAAGAATTTCATACCTGAGGATAACTCCCTTAGAGTTTCGTGGGTCTTTTCCTGTAATAAAATAAAATCTTAGTTAGTTTAATTACGAACAATATCATTTGGAAATTTCATCTCAAGGTCTCTTATATATCGCGAGGATTAGCGTCCATGATTACCCGTTAGAGAATTCGTCTGATCAACACATAAATCAAAAATTTTAAATCTTTTAGGGACACAGTACCTTCCTCGTACTCACTTAGGTTCATCTTGTATGGACCCAAGTTACCCCTTGGAATTCGTGGTTAAGAATTCCTCAAAGAAATTATATGCATGCATCAAATAAAATCTTATTTCACCCATGCAGCTTCTATTTCTTGTTCATGGGATAAAGTCTTGCTAGCTATTTTTATTTAAGAAAAATAGTACATGAGGATCCATGACGAGTGGTTGGTTGATGGTATTTGCGGCTTCACATATGCTTTCAATAGACTGACATGAAATACATTGTGTGCTTTCAGTTTATTAGGGAGTTGCAGCTTGTAGGCATTCGGCCCTAGACACTTTAGCACCTTATATGGCCCACAATACCTGGGACTTAGCTTCTTGAATTCCCCTAAAGATAAGGGACTTTTCTTCGGGAAAAATCATAAGAAAACCATGTCACCTTCTTTGAAGATGTGTTCTTGCCTTCGTTGATCAGCATATGCCTTTTATTGATTCTTGGTAGCTTGAACATCTTTCCTTATAGCTTTCACTTTTGCTTATCCATTTCTTCTAGCATTTGCCTAGATGCTTCTACCCTTAGGATAGGATCAGAAAAATTTAATGGTGTAAGACAATCTTGCCCATATAGTGCACCTAAAAAGGAGTCACTCGAATACTTTTATGGTATGATGAATTGCAAGAAAATTCAACTAAGGGTAGGTATTGGATCCACCATTTGGGTTCCCTATTACAATAAGCCCTCAGTATGTCCTCAAATAACTTGGTTGACCCGCTTTGTTTGACCATCAGTTTGGGGATGGTAAGTAGTATTGAAGCAGAGCTCGGTTCCTAGAGCTACGAAAAAATTCTTTCAAAAGTTTGAGGTGAAGAGAGAATCGTGATCGCTAATGATTCTTTGGGTTAATCCATGTAACCTAAAAATTTCCTTAATGAAAATCTTGGTGATATCGAAAGCCTTGTAATTGGTTTTTACAAGAATAAGGTGTGCAACTTTTGTTAGCATATCAATGACTACCATTATGGGATTATATCCTCCTTGTACCGAGGGTAATCCAACTATGAAATCCATGCTAATATACTCCCATTTCATTTGAGGGATGTCAAGTGGCTAGAGCTTTCTTGGCAACTTGACATGCTCAGCCTTAATTTGTTGATAGTTTAGGCATTTCTTAGTAGAAGCTTCTTCTGATTGTATTAAGAGTCTTAGCATAACCAAGATGATCGAAAAATGGGGAATCGTGAGATTCCTAGAGTATCTTCCTTTGAGTTCCTAACTTGTAGGAATATATAGTCTTGTCATGTATTAGAAAGCTCCTCGTTTAGGGAAAAATATTGATACTTCATGTTGAGTTTTGGATTTGAATCCTTGATGGAAATTTCTCTTAACAAGTTCTGATAGCTTGGATCATTTGCTACCTCTTCTTTAGCCATTTCTATGAGAGGGTTATTAGGCATCAAAATCATTGTGGCAAGAGTTCCAGCCCTAGAGGGTTCTTCTAGGATTAGAGCATTAAGGAATGATTTACGGCTTAGGGCATCTGCAATCACATTCTCCTTGCTTGGTCTATACTTATTTTCAAAGTCAAATTCTTGCAAGGTCTCAATCCATTCACATTGTCTCATATTGAGATCTGGCTGAGTAAAAATCCACTTTAGGCTTTTATGATCATTGACTAGAGAAAACCTATTACCAAGGAAGTAATTGCTCCATATTCTAAAGGCATGGATTACAACAAGTAATTCTAGGTCATGTGTGGCATAGTTTCTTTCATGGATCTTTAATTTTCTTGAAGCGTAGGCTACTAGATGTTCTTCTTGTATAAGCACACAACCCAAAGCAAGAGATCTTGCATCAATTATGACTTTGAACTCTTTGCTAATGTTGGGTAGCCTTAAGATAGGGGTGGTTATCAAACTCTACTTAAGCTTCTAAAAGCTAGATTGTTCGGTGAACGTCCATGTAATGGAGAATTGCTTTTTGAAAAGGTTAGTGAGAGGTGCGGCAATTGAGGCATAGTCTTTAATGAAGATTATATACCAGCATGTTAGAAAGATTTGCACTTCCTTGACTAATGTCGGGGGTGGCCACTCTTGTACATCTCGGACCTTGGCAGGATCCATTGAAATTCCATCTGCCAATACTATGAACCCTAGATATTCAATCTACTTCTTGAAGGAAACACATTTCTTCTTTTTAGGATATAGTTTGTGGGGCCCTCATTTTTTCAAGAACTGTTTGTAGTTGTAGTTCATGGTCTTCTTCATTCTTGGAACCAAAGAAGACGAGGAAGAGGTCATCAAGGTAGGGTCAGAAAATGTCTTGCATCAACTTGTTGAAGGTGAAAGGAGCATTTGTTAACCCAAATGACATCACAATAATGACCGTGCCTTGTGTTAAAAGCAATTTTAGGGATATTTTCCTCTCGAATTCTTATTTGATAGTATCCTAATCTGAGATCAATCTTTGAAAAGACCTTTGCTCCTTGGAGTCAGTCAAGCAACTCATCTATCCTCGGAATTGTATATTTGTTTTTCATTGTCACTTGGTTTAATCCACGCTAATTGATACAAAGGTAGAGTGTTTCGTCTTTCTTTTTTTGGAATAAAACTGGGGCTCCCCATGGTGAATTACCTAGCCAGATGTATCCCTAGTCTAATAGTTGCTTGAATTGTTCTTTTAGCTCAATGAATTTAGGAATTGACATTCGGTAAGGCCATTTGGTGATGGGGGAAGCACTTGGAATAAGTGGAATTTCATGATCTACTTTCCTTGTGAGTGGTGGGAGCTTTGTCAGGTCTTTTGAAAAGAATTCGCATATTCTTTTAGCCAAGATGGCTAATCCTTGGCTTTACTATCCTGCTCAGCCTTGTTGAGTTTAATTAGATAGACGGTTAATCCTTTCTTCAGTCCCTTTACTATTCATGACGCTTTAGCTAGCTGTGAACCTTAGGGTTTCCTGCTTCTCCTTGAGTGGTTGCTTGTTCTCCCTTTGAGTTTTGGAATGTGATTTGGCCCTTTTCGCAATGTATATGGGCATTATTTGGAATTAGCCAATCCATTCCTAGCAAGGACTCATAAGCCCCGAGGTTCATAAATTAGACGTTCATCTTGGAAGAATCTCCACCCAAGCTAAATCATATCTTGCTAGTTTGTTGTGTTGATAGAACTTCTTTGCCGTTTGCTAATTCCACGAGCATTCTAGGTGCGAGAATAGTATTTATGCCTAGCCTTTTTGCACATTTTGGTGATATGAAAGAGTGGGTACTTCCACAGTTGATTAAAATTCGAAAGGGTTTACCTTGATAATCTGTTGGTGTTTGAATTATTGAGAATGGGCAATTTTAAACCCTTCTTATTGAGAGTAGCGTGTACTCTAGCTCTTTCCATACCAGATCCCATCGTGGGATCTTTATCATTACCGATATCCTTTAAGTTTATTCCATTGACCTTTCCCCTGGTATCTTGGCTTTGCTCGTGATACTAACTTTGGCCAAGCTTCGGGCACTGCCTCTTGAAATGTCCTAGTTCCTTGCAATAGAAGCACCTTGGAGTCTCATTGCTCCTTCTTATGGGTATAAAGCTTCCCACGACATTTGATTTGGCCTTCTTCATTTTGTTTGGTTGGTATTGTCCTTGGGCTCTTTTTGCATAACCTTGGAAGTTGCCCTTATTCTGACTAGTTTTGTTCTAAATTTTTGCATTTCTTGGCCTTTGTTCAATCTCTTGAACTATTGGAGCTGCTTAAATGAATGCATCTTGTAAATATGATGGTTTCATTAATTCAAGACGCGTATTCATGGGTGGATTTAGACCATTGCAAAATTTGGATACTTGCTATGAAACATCCATCATTGGTGTATATTTTAGAAGTGTTATGAATTTGGAACAATAGGCTTCTAGGCTTAGGCTTAACTGCTTTAGACTGAAGAACTCGCTCATCATTTGGGTTTGATATGTGGATGAAGATACCTCCCACGTACCACATCCTTAATTCTATTCCAAGTGATAGTGCCTACTTCAAGCATTCTTTCATCCTTGCACGATTGTTTTCACCAAAGACGGGCATCTCTTGTAAGTTTTAGTTTGGTGATCATGGCTTGATTTGACGGTGCAGTTCCTGCAACAATGAAATAGTCTTTCATAGATTCTATCCATGTTTTTGATTTAGTTGGGATGTCCCTTCCTTTACCATCACACTCCTGTGGCTTGTACTGCTTGAGAAGAAATTTCTTCTCTTGAGCTTCTATAGTATTGAGATTTAGGGTGACGTTTTGAGAATTGTGCAAATTTATGATCAAATTTCTTTCCAACTATATTTTATAATAAAAAGATATTTACTTGCTTACTCTACCTCATTAATTTAGGAGGGAAATTATGTACTACTTGTCCTTCCAACGATAATGATCACGGTTTATACTTCAAAAGGGAGTTTTGATTTTTAATCAATAAAAAAGTCTATCTACTATTTTTTATTTATCAAGTAGACAAATGGATGGACAAAAATAAATATTTACATCAATAGGACGGGAATACATTATTTGAGTAGTTCGGGAGCTCATATTTTTCTTGGAAAATATTTTTCTACCACAATCTAGGCATGGCATTGCGATATATCCATCGCACAGTAATTAAGATTGAGAATAAACATCCAAAAATCTTTAGTTCAGAGGAAGATCAAGTAATCCAGCTTTCTTGTAGTTGCGGCAACTGGAGAGTCCTACAACCATGACTCAATCAACCTAGTATAACCCTTGTAATCTCCTCATAGATGTACCAATTTAGTTTGACCTGTCACCCTCTAGTGAACATGTTTGAGTTTACTCTGGCCTCATCAAAGAGATAAATCTTGGCAAAGATATCATTAGGGGAAGCTTATTTGGTGGAGCAAGGGATACAAAGTGATTGAGCAAGAAGATGGTACCTTTGTGTGTGAGATCAAATTTTTCTGCCATTACTGTTTACAAATTTTGACAAGCATCCCTATTGAGTTTAATGAAGAAGGTGGGATGGAGCCGTGAGTTCATCCTCTCAATATGTTGAATTTTGACTATCATAATTACAAATAGGGGAGTTCTTGATGGTTGGCTATGTAGACCCATTATGGACGTACATGTTATACTTTGATGGAGCATCCCGAGGGCCTAATAAAAAAGGGAGTGTTGGAGTAGTTATTCGAGATCCCCGACGTAGAGTTACAATGAAATTAGATGTTTATCTCGGGGTAGGATTCACTAACAACATGGAAGAGTATAAAGCCTTGATTATGGGGCTGAATATTGCCAAGAAAGGTGGTATTTGGGAATTGTTGGTAAAGGGGGATTCCTAGCTGATCTTAAATCAACGCATTGGGACATATACAGTCTGGAATCCCATCCTTCGCATGTATCATCGAACTGCTATAACCCTACTTGATGAATTTGAGAGCATATCTCTTCAACTGATTCCACGTTATTGTAATCAATTTGCAGATTTCTTAGCTAATTTTTCTTATGAAGAGGACATCTTCTTCAATTCTGGTCCTAGTCTGGATGCCGCTCTTGATAATGAGACGGGACCTGGTCGCTTGTGGGGAATGTTATTAGACCACTCGTTATATGGCAAGCGATGGTTGATATGGGTAATGCGAAGAGTGGTCGAGACCCATCTACCACTATTATCCTGGACCCATAGGTTGATCAGAAGACATGTTATGCATATGCCTCTTGCTATATATGCAGGAGGTATGGGTCACAAGTTGATGCATTTAGTTAAGAGCTGAGAGCCCTATTTTTTCCCTCAAAATGGAGCATATTTTCGTATATCTACCTTCTTCCAAGGAGGGATCGATATGAGCTGGTTTTCTTGATTTCTTTAGGCCAAGAGGGCCAGTTTTTTAAAGGTTTTAATGATCTATTTCCTTAGGCCAAGAGGGCCATATAGTTTTGTCGTGTCATGTTTGATTTCCTTAGGCCAAGAGGGCCAGCTAGTTTGTAGTGAAATGTGCCATTTCTTTAGGCCAAGAGGGCCCCATGTCTGTTTGGTGCAGGTACAATTAATGGGTTTTTGTTGTAGTGATTACGTCATACAGGTGGACGAAGTCGCTGGAGGGAGCCTTTGCTGCGAAGAAGCTTCTTGTGGCCATTCCAGGTGGTTTTGTCCCCTTTCCGAGTCTTTTCCCTTAAGCGATTAATGATATATGTGCATGTAATGGTTACTTTCTTTTGTTTGTTGGGGACCGGCAATCAAGGAATGAAATCCCAGGTTTAGGCTTTGTATGTCTGGAGGAGGTTTGAGTAGTCATTGCCTCGTGCAAAGACATTATCAGGCATTGAAAGACCTATTTTAGAAGGCAATTCTAGTGACCCTATTCTACTGACCTACTAGGCAGCCGTTCTAGGAGTTTCTATTAGTTGTGAGGCAGTTAGAGAAGCCTACTAAAATAATGATGGAAAGTGACAAAACCCTAAATATCTAAAAGAAAATATATGAATATACGGAGGTGTATAAAAAGGGGTTCTAACCCTTATAAAAATAGAAAAGGAAAGAAAGAAAAATCCTTGAGATGTTTTTTATCACCTTGCGAAGGCCTGGTAGGTTCTTGGGGACGAGACAAGACCCGGGGCCGATGCCTTGTCTTCCGAGGGGTGGCATCTAGTTGAAAAAAAAAGAATATGAGAAGGTTGGAGCGAAAATAAAAGTGAACATTAGAAAAGGATTCAGTGTCGTCTTGCGAGGGCTTAGTAGGTTCTTGGGTATCGAGATAGGACCTGAGGCCGATGCCCTGTTCTCCTTGGGTCACTATGCTCAGCTCCCTTCTTTTTACACACCCGAGTATGGAAAATAAGAGGCTAAAGAGCAACGTGCTGAAAGAAACTATTTCTTGATCACGCTGTAGGAGTCCTCGCCTAGTAGAAGCTCCTAGTTGATTTGTCCTTAGTTAGGTAGGTAGTTCAGACCACCACTTAGGATGACCTCTTTGATAGTTCTTTTCAGCTTGGTTGTGTTGGAGCAGTTAGTTAGTGACTAGCTTTAGACTTTCTGTCACATTATGCTAGACCTACTCCTCGTGTATTTCATGCCTTGGTTTTGATAGGGGGTAGGGTGAGAGCTATGTTGTAATTTGTTGTGTATTTATTTTGTATCAGCTTGATGCTCTTTTGTGGTTGTGTTTATGTGCAGATCTCTTCATGGGATTCGATGGGCTGAGTCACCCTATCCCGTGGTTGCCAATGATAGATGATTTTTGATGCCGAGAAGTGCTTAAAAATAGCCAAAAATTCTGAATTTTAGGGAAAAATAGACTTCGTCGAAGGCGGCGATTGCAATCAGTACGATTTTAAGCGGCAATGCCCGAAAGTGCTTAAAAGACCCACTAGACGATGGACGGTGAATTTCCATAAATTTTTGTCGTGTTAGATGAGACATTGGGAGATGCCCGGCAGTGGAGGACTTCAAGACGGATGCCCAGGATTTTTAAGACTACAATTCGGACACCGGACGTGGTAGAGGGAGTGCCTAGGTGGCCAAGCCTAAAATGGCAAGTGGGAATGGACTTGAGAAGTCCCAAAAGTCATGAACTTTGGGGGCTCCCTTTGGGAGCTCCAACCAAGAAACGAATTTGGGGGGGGGAGGGGGGGCATTTTTTCGGGTCGTGAATAGGAAGAAGGCTCCATCATGTCCACGCTTGAGAGATGGGGTTGGAGAGCCTGTAAACAACCCCCTAGACCGATTATATACATGATCTACACTCTATCTACACTTCTAATAACCGGTCTCCGCTCCTCCATTGGCTACCTCATTGTGGAGATCAAAATTTAGTCTTTCTCTCTCCTCCCTCTCTCTCTCTCTCCTGCATAGAGGCACTTCATGTGGCAAAAATCAAGAAGAGAATCGAGAGATGGATGCTTGTCCGAGAGACACCGGATTGTTCCAAGAGGTTGAGGAGGCTGAAGGTTAAAGATCTATGCTGAAATCCATGGCTGGTTGGTCGATACACAGTCCCAATTAAATATTCAAAAAACTCAAAACACGCAAAAAAGCGGTATGCTCTATTTTATGAAAGAAATTTGCTTGTTTTTTATCGTTCATGGTCTAAATGGTGTGCACATGGGTTGAAATTTTATTTTAATGTTCCTTGCATTATTTTTGAGGGCTGCAATCACTGTTATGTAGAATTCGTATTGATTTACAACAATTATAAAATTTTAAAACCCGAAAAAACACTAAATTTGATGGAAATTGATAGTTTCTTTGATTTTGAGTGGGGAAAAATGAGTGGACATGGGGTAAAATAAGGAAAAATTTTGAGTATCAGTTTCAATGATCAGCCATCAGAAAAAAAACTAGAAAATACCCATTTTCTATTACAAATAAATAACAAAAATGGGGAAAAATGAGTTTCTTACGTTCGAAAAAAATGGAAAAATGAGATCTGTGTATGTGAATGTCTAATGGGGCTGAAGCATGAGGGTAAGCCTCAGTTTGGCCCTTTTCCTTTGTATTAAAGTGCGTATTTATTGCTTTTACATACAAAAAATGACATAAAAGAACCTCTATACCTATGCATCGTAGAAAAATTTAAACGGTGAGGGGGAGGATGATGTTATACAATAGGTTAAGCACTGAAATAATACAAAGTTTGATTGTTCTCTTGGTGCATAACATTTAGGATGCGGTTTATTTGAAAATAATGGATCTAACAACACGAGGTTCACCTTGGTGCTAGGTTCCTACAATGAAGCATTGTGTATTAGCGGAAATTCATTAAAAGGGTTATTTTTGCACAACACATAGGCTGATTTCAAACCATAACTGTTTGTGCATAATAAGGTATCCACCATTGCATGAATCATACACATGGTATCTATTCCTGGCAGGCATAGCAATTGGTTGAGTTATAAATGACCCACGCTAGAGAGAGTAAGGCACCTAGTTGTAGGTCTAGACGGTGGGTCCAAGGGGGACAAGTAAGTGAGGACTGGTACATTCCTGGATGGATAAAATATTGGTACCAAGAGCTGAGTCTGTTTCGTATGTGTTATATGTGTTAGCAACGCATTGAGGGGCCAATCCCCAAGGTGTAGGAGGGTCACAGTGGGGCTGCAGCAATCAGTCGAGGGGTGCCTCCTATGTTGTTCTATGTGGTGAATTACACCAAAATGTGTAGGGTCTCCCTCTGAGGAGTCTGAGAACATTAAGGGTTGGGCTACAAACATGATACAAATGCAAAATGTACATACGAAGCACTCCTGACCATGAGGCCGTGGAGTTTTCTTGTGCATGTTAGAGGTCCGACTAGTGCTATAGCCAGTGCCGGCCCATTTTAGGTCCCATAAAAAACCCTAAGAACATGAATCACTATTTGTTTTGAGTATCTTCCTATTCTCTCTCTCTCTCTCTCTCTCTCTCTCTCTCTCTCTCTCACTTGAGTCTCCCTTTCTGTATTTTCCTATTGGGGGTTCAAAATACACAAGAGGGGAGAGAGGTGAAGAACCCAAGAGCACACACAACACAAAAGCAATGGAGACTTGATAACACCGAGAGATAGGGCTGAAATATTCTACTTCTTCCTTCTTCTTCTTTCACACAAAGGAACAAAGTCTACAATATGATTAAAGACTAATATAAAAGTACCACAATACATGTACATATGGTCAGTAAGTGTGAACCTACTATGAAAAAAAGAGGTGGCACAATGAATGTGTCATAAGAAAGGATGGACTATGTCGGTGTGGTCCAGATGTCGAATCACTAGCATATCCTCATGTTGGTCATCTAACATGCTAGTGAATAATATCATGTCATATCACCAAGGTGCATAGTGGATGTTAGCTCATGTAGGGCTTGATATCTCAATACCCCGCTCAAGCTCAACATGAGCTTATGAACTCCAAGCATAGTCCAAAAAGTGTTTAAGCTTCTCAGCTCCTAAGGCCTTGGTAAAAATGTAAGCAGCTTGGTCCTCTATACTGATGTAAACTAAGTCAATATTACCAACTTACTCCCAAATGAAATGGTAATGAACCTCTATGTGTTTGATCTACATATGATTTACTAGGTTCCTAACCATTTGAATGCTACTAGGTTGCATAATCAAGCTACCTCACATGCTGCGATTGCAACATCTCTATATTCTACCTCTGTACTAAAGAAGGTAATTATTGACTATTTCTTGCTACTCCAAGAAACAATAGCACTGCTAGAGAAAAACATAAGACCACTAATAGATCTCATGTCTAAAATACTACCACCCCAAGCTGTATTTGTGCAACCATGTAAGTCCAATGGTATGAGTGATCAACATGTTCTCTACAAAATCCAATACTGACAAGGTCTTATACAATCTTGTCATGCCATGCCTTGGGTATTATACAAACATTGATGATGGACCAATTGGCTAGATAAGCCCACACATCTATACTTAGCGTGTCATTGGTTATTATGATCCTCACATGGCCATTGACTTATCACTTATTATATTTGGTTTGTTACATCTATCTACAGCTGGCATAGTTATAACACGTCAATTATTAGTATAGTCAATTATGCATGGTTTGACTTAGTATGCCACTTTCCTTTATGTTGTATCTTATCTATAATTTTTTTATATTGTAGTATTGTGAAAGAATATGAGGAAATGAGAAATAAAATGTTTTGGTTTCTATCTCTCTTTTTGTGTTCTTGAGTGAGCTTCCTCTTGTATGTGTATAGTGTGTATGTAGTAGCTCAAGCAAGCCCCTTCACCATGTGATTCATGGCATAGTATCAAAGTGGTGCCATTGAGAGAGGTTGGTTTTGAAGGTTGAAGTGAAGGATAAGAAGCAAGGATTTGAGCAAGAAAGCAATAGGTAATAAGCTCTCCCATTCTTCCACTCTTTCTCTTGGATAGTGCCTATGGAGGCACTAGAAGTAGAATAGAGCAAAAATCTCAAATTAATGTGAGATTTGGTGTGCAAGTAGAGCATTGTATATTTTGCATATAATCCCTTTAAGGCTTGCCCATTTCTTTTTGATTTTTCTAAGGCAATCTTGGCCCCTAATTTAGATCCACGAGATTGTAGGCAGTAGTTTCACGGTATAGTACGATTTTGGCTGTGTCAATAAAAAATAGATGCACAGGTTACAGATTTTGAATCTGTAAGTTTTGATATGTTTTCTAGGAAGCAAACACAAGTTTTATTGAGTAGTCAGTGAGGATGTTGTTTGATATATTGCTATGTACTTGTTGTAAAAGATTGCATAAGACTTATTGTTTTGTATCAATTTTGTGAAAATGGCAAAGAACAGTGGAAATCCCATCCTTTAGAAGCTAGATACACAAATTATCCATCATGGAAATTCTTGTGGCAAACTTTCTTACTGAAAAAGTCATTTGACAAGTTCATTTCATGTGAAGAAAATGAGCTAGATCTAAGTAATCCTATGACTATAGAAGAATTAAAGATGTGGAAAGAATGAATGTAAAAGACAAAAATATTATATAATTATTATCTCTAGTCTTTGAAAATACTATGTTGGGGTATATAAAAAATGCAAAAAATTTCCATGCAGCTTAGATAATCTTTGGGAATATGTTTTTAGTAAACACAAAGGTACAAAATATTCAAGTCAAGCAAGAGTTGAATACCTTGAAGAAAGAAAGAAAATATATAAATGAGTATGTTTTGAAGGTGAGAAGCAATGCATATGTCTTAGTAGCTATTTATGTAATTCTTGATGATAATGATTTGGTTTCATCTCCCTTAGGTGGCCTTAAGAATGAGAAGGCCTTGAAATCATTTGTCACTTTTGTATACATACGAAAGCCATTTATAGTATTTAATGAGTTGATCTCTCTCATGATCATTAAACAAATCAACATATCTCTAGAGCTACACTTCTAACATTTTGAGCTTTGGTTAGTGTTTCAAACTCATTAAGGAGTAAGGGTTGATGACATGAAACAATATAAGTGGTGAATAGGTCTAAGAATTTTACTCAAGTTTAAGAAAGAGATATAGAGTATCCTCTTCAAGAGGCCATGGTATGGAATGTGCTAGTAATATTTCAAGAGGTTGTGGAAACTTTTGAGGTAGGGGAAGCTCTAGAGAAAGAGGTGGATAGCAAAACTATTAGGTTATCTTTATTAATCATGTCAATTTATCATCTCCTGGTTGTGAGCTCCTATTAAAGTCTGATGGAGACATAAGAACTCTGGCAGTTTAGGTATATTTTTTTAATTTGTCAACTTTTTGTATAAATTTCTAGGCCAGTTATTGCTTCCCATAGTTGCCTATATCTGATAGACATTGTTATTGTCATTTTAGATTTTTTTGGGGTATTTCCTATTTTTTCTTCCATTTTTTTAGTGACCAGTATTCATTACTGATGGGTCAGCATTTTTGGCCTCCTCTAGATCAGGTTGTTTAGTTTTTTAATATCTTTACTATCTATAGCTAGTCTCTCTACTTGGCAGACACATATTCTCTTCAGCCTTTAGTCTTTCCTTTGCAGGTGTACACTCCAACTCTCCATGGTTGGTGCTACCATCATCATCAGCCTCATTTGGTGTCCTCATTGATGCTTTGGATTGCATGCAAGAAGAACTGATTAGTCCATCATCATTCTATCAACGTTCTTCTTTGGTCAGTGTAGTACTCTTCCCTCATCTTCTGCTCTCTCTCTCTCTCTCTCTCTCTCTCTCTCTCTCTCTCTCTCTCTCTCTCTCTCTCTCTCTCTCTCTCTCTCTCTCTCTTTGTGTGTGCTTCTCTCTCTGTGTTCGTATTTCTCTTCCATTGTGCACTCTCACAAGAACAAAGGTCCTAGAAATTATGATATTTTTAATAATTATTGTGATAAAAAAGTGATATTATAGCTCAATGTTATGCTAAGAAGGATGATACCCATAGTGGTAAATCAAATAAGAAAAGTATGTATCATCTTTATGATAGAATGAATAAAAAAATGAGCATCTATTTGTTATGCAACATATGATGAATGTTGTTATAGGAAAGGAAACACACGATGATGTATGGTATGTTGATTCAGGTGTGTCTAAACATATGACCAGCCATGCTAAATGGTTTGGAGAGATGCAAGATTTACAAAATCCAAGTTATGTGTAGAGGGGTGATGATTTATGCCACCCAATCTCATACATCTGAAAAGTTCCCTTGTCCTTGCATGATGGTTAGACAAAGAATCTATTAGATGTATTACATGTAACATCCATAAAAAAGAATTTAGTATATGTTGGTCAAATGGTAGAGCAACAATTGTAGGCTTGATTTAATACATAAGGTTGTTTTGTGGAAGACTTTAATGGTAACTGCAAGTTGGTTGCAAAAGAAAGTAGAGTTGGATACATCTTCACTTTAAATGTTGAATTTCTTGCTATAAATATTGTTTTATATGCTAAAGAGATAGAGGAGTGGTTGTAGATATTGAAATATGGTAGAAACATATTGGACATGAAAATATGCAAAGGTTGAAATTAATGCAAACCAAAGGGTTGGTTATAGGGTTGCCTAATTTTTGCTGAATTTCTTTAAGTATGTGAAGCATGTCAGTTTGACAAGCACACAAGATAACCTTTTTCAAATAATAGAGATATAAGCAAGAATATACTTGATATTGTGCATATAGATGTTTGGGGGCCTACACAAAATATATCTCTTAGTAGCAGTAAATATTTTGACATGTTTATTCAAAAAAGTTATGGGTGTATTTTATGATGTAAAAGAGTGATGTGTTTGAGCACTTCAATACCTTCAAGCTTGCTATTGAAATAGAAATAGGCTTGAAAATTGAATGTTTGAGATCAGATCAAGGAGGAGAGTACCTCTCTAATGAGTTAAGTGATTTTTTGAGGTCTCATGGGATAAAGAGACAATTTACTTATTGCAGGTATACTCCACAGCAAAATGGGATTGTAGAAATGAGAAATATATATATTGTAGAAGTTGCATAGTCATTAATGGTTGAAAAAAAATTGACAAAATATTTTTGGTCTGAAGTTATTTATAATGTTGTCTATATTATGAATAGAACTTCCACAACTACAATTCATGAAATAACCCTCGAAGAATGCTTTACAGGCAAGAAGCTAGATGTCACACTTGAAAGTGTTTGGTTATATTGCATATGCTAATATGCCCAATGAGCTAAGAAAATATTGATCGAAAGGCTAAAAATTATATTTTCATTGGATAGCATTAGTATCATTGTTATAAGCTTGTTATAGGTGAATTTAGAATGAGCGAGGATGTTATTTTTTATTAGATGAGTAGTTGGTATGAATCTAGTAATGATAGATTGGATGATAATGACGATCATGATAGTTATATATAAAAAGAAAAGCAAGACTCATAGAGACTTAGCAGACCAGAAACATCATCTAGTACTATATCTATAGTTAGCTTCCGCATCATAGTAGCCCCACATCTTCAAGTGCATCTACAAGTATTACAGGTAAAGAAAAAGAAAAAAAGAAAGTGTTGGATGGTAATGATGTATCTACTAGTCGTTTGGGATTTGATGGAGATTATAGTGGTTTAAAGAGTTTGGATGATGAGCTTTCTTTAGTCAGGACACCATTTGTAGTGAGATATCCTATTTGTAGTGAGATTCCCTGCTCTTCTTCCCTACTTGATCTGCTCTCCAGATCTTCCATCCATTGATCAAATGCTTTGAAGGACTTCATCAACACTTGCCTACAGCAACTCTCAGCTGGAGGAGAACTCTGATCATCCATTCCTTTGCTTAAAACTCTAAAATACAGCAGGGCAGCCATAGCCACAGATTTGGAAGCTCAAATTTCTTCAAATTTTGGACTTCCCCGACCTCCAAGGCTTCTCTAATGCTATGTACAAGTCGGATAGACTCCAAGATTGAAGACATTGAGGAGATTTCAACCCATGCATGACTTTGGAGCTCAAATGGAAGGATTATTTTGGGGCTTTTCTTCAAGAGGCTTGAATCTTTGATATTCAAGTGTTCAAGCAAGGCAGCCGGGGCATTGATTCTTCACGAATTTAATCATATTGGAGCTTGTATGGACTGATTCTATGGAGATTTCAAGCTTTATGACAGATTTATGATGGATTATGAAGAACTTTTACATCAATGGGATTGAAGCTCACATCCATTATATTCTTCAAGCTTAATGGAGGTATTTCTTTTACTAATCTCTGAAATCTCTCAATAATCCATTTGCTATTGCTTTTCCACTTGTTGATGGGAGATTATTGATCAATTAATTCACTGAATTGATCAATAGATTAGAGATTAGTGTTAACTCTCATTGATTTTAGCCTATTCCATTGAATTTCATCTTGATTCAATCATTACTTCATCATAGATATCATTTGATCAGCTTGATGCATAACTTTGATTTGTTTTGGCTGAAATTTTTTTACCCAAGCTGAAATATTGTAAGAGGGTAAGTACTAGCAATCAGTGAGTCACTGAATTGCATTGGTAAGACCCTTTCCTTATCCAAGCTTTCAAGATTCCATTCAACTGCATCTCATTAAAGGCTGAATGAATATTTTAGAAATGCATCTCATGCTGATTGATTATAATACTAGCCTCTGCCATGTTGATATACCCACCGAGGAAAAAGGTGGATGCCAGCGGAGATAGTGGGACAAAAGAGAGGTGACCCTCCCTCACTATCAAAGATCCCAAAGGGGTGCAACCAACCGACCCAGGGGGAACTTTGCCCACCTCCTGGTGATTCGGAGCCCGTGTAGGGAGCCTGTCATGCCGTTCTATCCCTCACATAGGTACAGCGAGTGGAGAATTGAAGATTGAAGACTTTCTTAAGACTCAAGTACCTACAGGTCCAAAACAGGGTAAAACATGGAATTTACAGGGCACTTACAGGGTTCTTACAGGTGGTTATAGGTACACCCTTCATTACTGAAGTATAGGTGTAGGTACTACAGGGTACCCATAGGTCCTGTACACCCTTTTACAGGGTTTGGTAACCATTTGGGGTTACTATCTTTCACTACAGGGTCAAAACAGGGCACTTACAGGTCTAGACAAGGTGCATGACTGGACACTTTAGACTTAGAAATCTAGCTACAAAATTTTCTGTCCTAAATTTGTTATAGCGTGCTATAGCTCATCTCAAAGAGGGCATTCTTAGCTTTGATTTGAACTAAAAATTTCTAAAATTGGAGTTCCCTAGCAAAAGTTATAGCCCTTTTTCTGACAGGGGGTACTGCAGGACTGCACTATTATGGTAGGACATAAAGGTAAAAATAAGGTCCAGGAAGATTATGCTTAGCAAATCAGGGATTCCATGTTGGATAATACACCTCAAGAGAGCCCTGAAGAGCTTCAACAACAAGGATAAGTCAGTATACTTAATAATATTTTGTGCATCCATGAACAAAGACATAGGGAACGACATGAGGCCATCTTGTCAAGAATGGAGCAAATGGTTTTATCTACTCATCAAACGAAGTCTTCCATTGATAAGTTGGTGGATTCAACGACTCAAACAAAGGCTTATATTGATAAGTTAGTGGAATCTAATGCTCAACTTATGGCACAATTCTCTCAATTGATGCAATTGCAAATGGGACCAAGAGAAGCTAATGAGAAAGCTTGTTCAAATAGTGGCCCTTCAGTCCCACTTCAGCCATCTAACCAAAATGGTCATGGATATGGGATTATTGAAAGAAGAGGCATTCCAAATAGCCAGTATGAAGTAGGAGAGGCTTCACAGAGGCATGATGACTATTTAGGCAGTTTGAATGGAGCCAATTCTCAAGCTTTTGGACTGAATACTCAAATCTCTAGGGGTGCTCTATCAACAGGAAGATTACATAGTAATTCTCAGCCGCCTGTTGGAAGATTTTCGTCTCAATTTGGAGGTTCTATACATGGTAATAATGATCAACCTATTTTGGGACAACAACCCTTTCATGAAAGAGAGCTAAATGACAAAATTATTCTAGCCAAATTTAAAGGTCAGTCATCTTCACCATCTGATTTAGAGGAGTGGACCTCTAAGATGGAGTCCTACTTTGACATATTCCCTAAAACTGATGACATGAAGATTCATTTTGCTTCCTTGCATTTGGAGGGATTTGCTTATACCTGATGGAGGTATATTAAAAAAGAAAACATACTTGTAGAGAATTGGGAAGCTTTCAAGGCACTTATGGTTGAAATACTTGTTTCTCCTCTTGAGAAAGAGAAATTAGCACGGAGATGGTATGGTTTGGAACAAAGGGGCCTAAGTGTAAGAGAGTACACTAACCAATTCCTCAACCTAACCATGTATGTGGAAAGCATCAGTGACGAGGCTAAGCTTCATAAGTTTATGTATGGTTTGGAGCCATCTTTATCAGCTGATGTTATGGCACAAAATCCTATTTCCCTCTTTAAGGCTATTGAGCTTGTGGAGCACTATGGAAGAAAGTATAGAAGAGAATCTTCATTTCAGCCTGGTTTTGGACAGCCAAGGACTATTTTAAAGCAAGGGCAAGTTGGTAACACTTATGGCAGTAATCATGTGCTAAATGGGTGCTTACGGGTACCAACTTATCCTCCATTCAATGCTTCTAGACCTCAATGTTATTTCAGGACAGCAAACAATCCAAGAGTTGATTTCAAACAGGGGAACAGCAAGCCTAAGTCCATTTCAGCCAATACAAATCCTAAATCTATTCCTATGGATCTTTATAAAGAAAGAAAGGAGAAATGCTTATGTTTCAAGTGTGGGAAAAAGTATATACTTGATCATGCTTCAAAGTGTGTATACAAAAATGTCAAACCCAAGCTTCAGAGTATGTTGGTTTTTGAGGATTTTGAAGATGACATAGATGAAGCTAATACAATGGCACTTAATGCTGAAAATGAAGATCTTGAGGAGGAAGTTGGGCAGGAGTATTTTTATGATCCAGCCGACTATTTTCCTTTTGATCCAGGTGGAAGTGTTCCGTTTGATCCAGGTGGGACTTGTGATGAGCCACTTGCTGCCACTAATTGTTCTATTTCTATGGATGCTTGGACAGGATCTAAGAGCCCTAATACACTCCGTATGAAGGGAAGCATGTGTGGAAAGCCAGTGTTCATTCTGATAGACAGTGGCAGTACTCATAGTTTTGTGAATAAGTCCATCATGGACAAGCTAAATTGTGTTCCCACATATTTACAGCAGCCCATTAGAGTTCAAGTGGCTAATGGTGAAGAGGAAATCAGTACACAGATATGCCCACAGGTTTCTTTACAATTGGCTGAAAATTTTGAAGCCAAGGTAAACTTGATCACTTTGGAAATGGGGCCTATAGATATTGTACTCGGTTGTGATTGGTTGATGACACTAGGCAGGATCACTATGGATTTCTCACAGTTGTATATGGAGTTTATCTCCAATGGAGAGCTTATCCATTTACAGGGAATTCCTAGTAGATCAGATTTTCAGCTTATCACCATTCAACAACTCAAAAGAGAGTATAAGAAGCGCTCACAAATATATGTTTTGCATTTGAATAAAGAAACACAGGATCAGCCCAATAATTCAGCAAATCATCCAGCCTTGACAGCTCTTCTTGAGGAGTATAGAGATCTGTTTGAGGTACCTACTTCATTGCCTCCTAAGAGAGCAGTAGATCACCCCATTGACTTGGAGCCCAACTCAAAGACAATGAATAAGCCACCTTACAGATTATCAAAGTGTGAATGAGAGGAAGTAGCCAAGCAAATCAAGGAACTTCTTGAAATGGGATTCATTGAACCAAGTTCTTCACCTTATGCATCCCCAGTCCTGTTACTCAAAAAGAAAGATGGATCTTTCAGAATGTGCATTGACTACAAGGATCTTAATAAGATCACAGTGAAGAACAGGTATCCTATACCCAGGATTGATGATTTGCTTGATGAGCTTAAGGGGGCTCGATTTTTTACGAAGATTGACTTGAGGTCAGGGTACCATCAGATTCGCATGTGAGAAGGTGATGAAATCAAGACTGCTTTCAGGACTGCTGATTGTGGGCTCTATCATTTCTTAGTGATGCCATTTGGGCTTACAAATGCTCTAGCTACCTTCCAAAGCTTGATGAATAAGATTTTACAACCTTTCCTCTTTCAATTTGTCTTGGTGTTCTTTGATGACATTTTGATCTACATCAAGACTTTACAGGATCACTTCACACATATGAGGAGGGTTTTTGATGTATTGAGACATCATAGGCTTTTTGCTAAGGAGAAGAAGTGTTCTTTCATGCAAACTGAAGTGGAACACTTGGGACATATTGTTAGTGAAAAAGGAATACAGGCTGATCCCAAGAAGGTGCAATGTATAAAAGATTGGTCAACGCCTACTACTACTACCTCTCTTAGAGGATTCCTTGGTTTATCTTCATTCTATCGCCGATTTATTAAGCATTATGCCGTAGTTGTAGCTCCTTTGACTGATAGGTTGAAGAAGGAGGCTTTCTTTTGGGATGCTCTTGCTGATAGCAGCTTCAACCAGTTAAAGGAACTCCTTACTTCTGCTCCTATCTTAGTATGCTCGGACTTCTCCAAAGAATTTACTATACAATGTGATGCTAGTGGCCGTGGCATTGGGGCTGTTTTGCTTCAAGGGCATGAAGTAATTGCATTTGAGAGCCGTAAGCTTACAGATAAAGAAATGGCCATGAATGTTTATGACCAGGAGATGTTGTCTATCTTGCATGCAATCAAGAAGTGGCACCATTACTTATATGGCAGCCGATTCGGAGTACATATTGATCACAGGGTTTCACAAAGTCATTGTGTGTAGAGAAGCTTCCAAATTTTGAAGGTTACTTGGAGTTACAGAGATATAGTTGAGCTTAAGGGGGAGTGTTGAGATTGCAAGCTCAACACATGTAAACATTGATGATGGAACACATGCTTAGATAGGTCCACATATCTACACTTAGCACATTGGTGGTCATTATGATTCTCACATAGCCACTAACTTGTCACTTATTATGTTTGGTTTATTGCACCTACCTACAAGTGGCATAGTTATAGTGCCGGTTGATTAGTATAGTCAGTTATGCACAATTTGACTTAGTAGATCACTTTTTTTAATGGTGTATCTTATCTATACTTTGTGTATATTATATTATGTGTGAAAGAAGAAGAGAAAACTAAACAGAAAATGTTTTGGCCTTCATCTCTCTTCTTATATTCTTGTTTGAGATTCCTCTTATATATACGATGTATATTTGGTGCAATAGCTCAAGCAAGTCCCTTCACTAGTGATTCATGACATTGGGTATTTACTTTAGCCCATAAAAGGCCTTACAAAGCCTATATGTATAATCTAGATGACTTTCATCCACATAAGTAGGTTGTTGTTTCATATAAACTTTCTCTTCTAGCTCCCCCTACAACAAGGCATTCTTAACATTCATTTGATGCATGATCCAACCTTTTGATGCAGCCACTAGTTTGACAACCCTTATAGTAGCTATTTTAGCCACTAGAGAAAAAGTATCCTCATAATCAATACCATGATTCTTTGTATATCCTTTGGAAACCAGTCACACCTTATAGTACTCAATAAATCCATTTGACCTATGCTTAACCTTGTAAATCCATTTGCAACCAATAGCTTTCTTGCATTCATGTAAAGGCACCAATTCCCATGCATCATTATTGATAAGTGTAGCCATTTTCTCATCTGTGTCATGATTCAAATAATCACTACCCAACTACATCCTCAAAAAAAGTGGGTTTCACATCTTGTACAACCTTAGCCATGTATATATAGTGATGAGCTACATAGCTAACATATGCCAATTAAAGCATTGGTTTTCTTACTTTACTTGACTTGTGTAGACTTAGATCACTACTAGGCGCTTTACCATTCTCTTGCACCTTCCACACACTAGATATTTTAATAGACAAAATCCTAAACTCCTTATCCAAGCTTTTCTTAGAGCTATTTGAGTAAGTATCAACGAGAAACTTGATGATACATCTATCATAATAGGTGAATCCCCAACTTTCGCTTTACCTTTTCTTGATATCTATGATCCACTTAGTGGAGTAACCTATAACCTCAATGTGCCACTCCAAGGACTATCAATAGAACCATGACTAGGAGACTCTTCTGGTTTATTCAATATCTATGTTGTTGACATGTTTTCTACATAGCCACACTCTCATGCGAATCAATCCTAACTGCACTTTGCACATTATTGTAGTAGCTACTCATTTCATTTAAAAAACATCCTTACTAACTCTTAGCTCATGTGTATCAAGGTTATAACATCTATATCCCTTATTATCAAGACAATATCCAATAAATACACATTTTTTTACTTTAGGATCCAATACTATGCAACTCATCAAGAATGTGCACATAATTTGTCACTGAACTTTGGCATTCTAAAGCTTCAATAAATTCTTGGCAAAGTTGACATTCTCCTCTTCTCCCATATCTAAGAAACCCTAGCCATAGACATCCATGAAAGCTTTAGCTTAAGCTTCCATTTCTCTTCAATTTCCTAAAGATTCTTCATCATTTCAGCCCGAGGATTCATTTTAGAGGATTCTTGAAGAAATTGCAAGGATTGAAGCTCAAGAGCTTCTACGGAGTCAAAATTTGGGGGAAACAGATTAAATGCTTCAATCTTAACCATATGAAGCTTCAAGTTTTCTTCCAATCATTAAATACACAAGGATTGAAGATTATTTTAACAACATTGAAGAACGAGAGGCTTCATCAAGCATTTGGGGATCATTCAAGCCTTCATCAAACATACAAAGCTATTCCTCTTCAATTCTTAATCTCTTTCATTTATCCAATTGATTGAGAGATTAAAGAATTGTATAATTTCCATCAAATCTCAAGAAATCATTCCTTACATCAGCCCATTCATGTAATGCAATGTTTACTTAATGCATATTAGATCCAATCAATGAATTAGAAGCTTCTAGTTGGAAATTCTATCTTTGATTGATTAAGCCCCATTGATTGATAATATTGCTCACTCTAATCCATTGATTTTCCAATGATTATTCATTAATGGAAAAATATATCATAATCCATTGTAAAAGGACAAGTTAGCAATGAATCGTTGCTTGGTAAGACCCTCTTCCCATTCATTTTGCCAAATTTCAATTCTCTTGCATTTTATGAAAAGAGTCGAATGGAAATTTTAGTCATGCATATCATGCTAATTGATTATAGTAGTATACATATTTCATGTTGATATTCCCACCGAGGAAAAATATTGATGCCAAGGGAAATAGTGGGACAAAAGAGAGGTGACCTCCCTCACTATTAAAGATCCCGAAGGGGTGCAACCAACCAACTCGGGGAGAATTTTGCCCACCTCGTGGTGATTCGGAGCCCATGTAGGGAGCCTATCCTATTGTTTTATCCCTCACACAGGTAAAATGAGTGGAGAATTGAAGATTGAAAACCTTTCAAAGACTCAAGTATCTTCAAGATCAAAACAGGGGATTTACAGGACACTGCAAGGTATATATAGGTCATTACAGGTACCATCTTTATTATTGAAGTATAGATGCAGGTAATACAAAATGCCCACAATCCTATCTATCTTCCTATAGGATTTGTTAGCCATTAGGCTCTACCATTTTTCTCTTACAGGTGAAAATAAGGTACTTACAGGTGAAAACAGGGTGTAGGCCTGGATAGTTCAAGCCTCAGAGATTGAATATCAGATTTTTTTGTCCTAAACTTGTTATGACATGCTATAGCTCATCTTGAAGAGGTCATATGTGGCTTTGATTTGAATCAAACTTTTTAGAAATCAGAGTTTCCTAGCTCAAGTTATAGCCAATTTTGTGACAGGGGTTACTATAGGACTACACTACTATGGCAGGTCATAAGGGAAAGACTAAGGCCCAGGATGAGTATGCACAGCAAATTATAGATTCCATACTGGATAATACACTTGAAGAAGAGGGCCCTAAAGAGTGTTAAATGCAAGATGGAATCAGTGCACTCAATAATACCATGTGTGAATATGAGAATAAACATGCTCAAAGGCATATAGAGCCGTTATCTAGAGTGGAGCAGATGGTATTGTCTACCAATCAAACAAAGTCTTGAGAAGTTGATAGTTTCCACTACCAAAATGAAGGCTTTAATTGAAAAATTAGTAGAATCTAATGCTCAAATAATGGCTCAAATCTCCCAATGGATGCAAATGCAAATGGGAACCAAGGAAGCTAAGGAGAAAGCTCATTCAAACAATGAACCTTTAGTTCCACTTCAGCCATTAACCAAAATGGTCAAGGTCATGGTATCATTGGATGAAGGCATATTCCCAATAGTCAATATGAAGTAGGTGAGACTTCACAAAGGCATGATGACTATTTGGGCAGTTTGAATGGTGCTAATTCCCAAGCTTATGGGTTGAATTCCAAACTTCCTAGACGTCCTTTACCAACATGAAGGTTTCATACTAGTTCTCAACCACCTATTGGGAGAGTACCATCTTATTTTGGAGGTTCAATGCCTAATACCCATGATCAGACTACTTTGGGACAATAATCCTTTCATGAAAGAGAGTTGAAGGATAATATCATTTTGGCAAAGTACAATGGGCAATCATTTTCACCATTTGATCTAGAGGAATGGATTTCAAAATTGGAATATTACTTTGATATATTTGCTAGAACTGATGATATGAAGATTCATTTTGCATCTTTGCATTTGGAAGGATTCACGCATACTTGGTGGAGATACATTAAGAAAGAGAACATACTTGTAGAGAATTGGGATGCATTCAAGACACTTATGGCTAAAGTCTTTGTCTCTCCTTTTGAAAAAAAGAAAATGGCACAAAGATGGTATCGATTAGAGCAAAGATGCCTAAGTGTACGAGAGTATATAAACCAATTCCTTAAACTTACCATGTATGTAGAGACTATTAGTGATGAAGCTAAACTCCACAAGTATATGTATGGTTTAGAACCTTCTTCAGCTAATGTTATGGCACAAAATCCTACCAATATTTTTAAAACTATTAAGCTTACAGAGTTTTATGGAGGGAAGTATAGAAGAGAATCTTCATTTTAGCCTAGTTATGGATAGCCTAGAACTATTTTAAAATAGGGACAAGTTGGCAATGCTTATGGCAGCAATCATGCACCAAGTGGGAGCTTAAGAGTGCCAACTTATCCATCATTCAATGCTTCAAGACCTCAAATAAATTTTAGGACAACAAAAAGTCCAAGAGTGGATTTTAAACAAGGGGACAGAAAGCCTAAATATATTTCAACCAATATAAATCCAAAGTCTATTCCTATGGACCTCTACAAAGAAATGAAGGGAAAAGGCTTATGCTTCAAATGTGGGGAAAAGTATACAATTGATCATGCCACAAAGTGTGTATACAAAAATGCAAAAGCCAAGGTTCATAGTATCTTAGTATTTGAGGGTTCTAAAGATGACATTGATGAGGTCAATGCATTTGTACCTACTGCTGAAAATGAGGATGTTGAGGTAGTTGTTGGGTAAGAACATTTTTCTGACCCTGTCGACACTTTTCCTTTTGATTCGGGTGGAAGTGTTCCCTTCTATCATGATAAGCCACTTGCTACCACTAATTGTCCCATTTCCATGGATAATTGGATAGGTTCTAAGAGCCCCAATACACTTCATATGAAGGTTAATATTCATGGAAATGATGTGTTTATTTATCTTGATAGATAGTGGCAGTACAAACAGTTTTGTGAATAAGTCCATTATGGATAAGCTGAATTGTCTTCCCACTAACTTACAGCAACCCATAAGAGTTTAGGTAGCCAATGGTGAAGAAGAAATCAGCACTCAAATATGCCCACATGTTTCTTTACACCTAGGTGAAAATTATGAAGCAAAAGTAAACCTAATAACCTTGGAAATGGGACCCATAGATATTGTACTTGGGTGTGGTTGATTGATGACATTGGGAAAAATTAATATGGATTTCTCATAGCTATATACGGAGTTTACCCTTGATGGAGAGCTCATCCATTTACAAAAAGAATTCCTAGTAAATCGAATTTTTGCCTTATCACCATTCAACAACTCAAACAGGAGTATAAGAGGCACTCATAGATCTTTGTTTTGCACTTGAATAAAGAGGTTGAAGATTAGTCCACAAATTCAGCAAATCATCCAACTTTGAAAGCTCTTCTTGAGGAGTACATGGATTTGTTTGAAGTACCTACTTCATTGCCTCCCAAGAGAGCAGTAGATCACCCAATTGATTTAGAGCCTAACTCAAAGCCAATTAATAAGCCACCCTACAGAGTGTGAGCATGAAGAAGTAGCCAAGAAAATCAAGAAGCTTCTTGAAATGGGATTCATTGAACCCATTTCTTCACCTTATGCATCTCTAATCTTGTTAGTAAAAAATAAAGATGGATCTTTTAGGATGTGTATTGATTACAGGGATCTAAACAAGATCACAGTGAAGAAAAGGTACCCAATACCCAAAATTGATGATTTTGTTGATGATCTCAAAGGGGCTAGATTCTTTACGAAGATTGACTTGAGGTCAAGGTATCATCAAATCCACATGTGAGAGGGTGATGAAATCAAGACTACTTTGAGGACTGATCAAGGGTTCTACCACTTTCTAGTAATGCCATTTGGGCTTACTAATGCTCCAACTACCTTCTAGAGTTTCATGAATAAGATCTTGCATCCTTTCCTCTTCCAGTTAGTCCTAGTCTTCTTTGATGACATTTTGATTTATAGTAAGATCCTTCAAGACCATTTATCACACATGAGGAAGGTTTTTGATAAAGTGAGGCATCACAAACTCTTTGCTAAGGAGAAGAAATGCTCTTTCATGCAGACTGAAGTGGAGTACTTAGGACATATTGTTAGTGAAAAATGGAACCATGTTGACCCCAAGAAGGTGCAATGTATTAAAGATTGACTAACACCTACTACCACTACTTTTCTTAGGGAGTTTCTTGGCCTATCTTCATTTTATCACTGATTCATCAAGCATTATGTGGATATTGCAGCTCCTTTGACTGACAGGTCGAAGAAGGAAGCATTCTTTTGGGATGCACTTCAGATAGTACCTTTAACTAGTTAAAGGAACTCCTTACTTCTGCTCCTATTCTAGTACGCCTAGATTTTTTGAAGGATTCTACCATTCAATGTGATGCTAGTGGCCGAGGTATAAGGGCTATTTTTTTACAAGAGCATGGAGTGATTGCCTTTAAAAGTTGCAAGCTTATAGATAAAGAAATGGTTATGAATGTCTACGACCAAGAGATGTTGGCTATCTTACATATGATAAAGAGATGGCACCATTATTTGTATGGTAGTCGGTTTAGAGTTCAAAGTGATCACATTGTTATAAAGTATTTTCTCACTCAGTCCAATCTTACTCCTAAGCAGTGTAGGTGGGCAGCTACATTGTAAAACTATGATTTTGATCTCACCCATACGAGGGGCAAAGGTAATGTAGTGGTGGCTGATTCTCTTTCTCGTATGTGAGCATGTAAATTTTCAGCTATGACTAAGCTACATAGTGACTGGATTGAAGAATTACAAGAAGCCTATCTTTTGGATGAAGAGCTCAGCCATGTTTTTCAGAAATTACAGCAAGGTCTCATGGAATATAACTCATATTATGAGCTTAAAAATGGCCTAATCTGGTTAAATGGCAATATTTTATTCCATCTAATTCTTCGTTTACACAAAAAATCATGGAGGAGTTTCATTTGTCACCTTTAGCTGGACACTTTGAAGTTTTTAAAACCTATGATAAGATTAGTAAAAGCTTTTATTGGAAAGGATTGTGGAAAGATACCAAAGATTTTGTTATGAAGTGCATGCCGCCTTGTTAGTAGAAAAAGGATAGCACCCATAAGCGAGGTGGTTTGTTGCAGCCATTACCTATTCCTATGGGAAAATGGATGCACATTACCATGGACTTCATTACTAGCTTGCCAACTACCAAAAAGGGATGGAATAGTATATATGTCGTAGTGGATAGACTCACCAAGCTAGCCCATTTCATTCTAAATAAGACCAAGTTTAGTACTTCTCAAGTGGCCAGTCAGTTTATGGAGTAGATTTTTAGATTACATGGATTAATGTAGGTAATTGTTCACGACCAAGGTTCAAAGTTCATGCGTAACTTTTGGTAGGAAATATTCACATCCATGGGCACTAATTTGGCTTCCTCTAGAGCCTACTATCCACAAACTGATGGACAAAAAAAAAGGGTAAATAAGTGGTTGGTGGAGACTTAGCTTTACCATTTTTGTTATGACATGCAAAATTCATGGGACTCTTGGTTACACTTGGTTGAGTTTTCCTACAATAACTCTACTTGTGCTAGCATTGGAGTTTCACCCTTTGAGGCTATGTATGGTTATAAGGTGCCCTTACCCACATTCATTTTCAATGAAAGAATCAATCCCCATGGAAAAGAAGAATCACAAATAATGCATGCCCTTCTTCAGTAGTGTAAGATGAATGTTAGGAAAGCCCAAGGCCAAATGAAGATGTATGCAGATGAGAAGAGGCAACCCTTAGAGTTCTAAGAGGGAGAATTAGTTTTGTTGAAGGTTCCCAAGTCTCGGTATTCTACCTTGAAGGATGGATCCAGTAATAACCTTGCTCATAGATTTTATGGACCCTACAAGATCCTAAAGTGTATTAGAGACTTAGCATATAGATTGGAGCTACCCTCTTCCACTAAGATTCATAATGTATTTCACAATAGTCAACTTAAGCCTTTCTATGGTGTTCATGTTGATACAGTTGATGAGCTGCCACCTATTGATGAAGAAGGTCTAATTCAGTACATCCCTGAGGTTGTCATAGATCAGCATGAGAAGAAGCTTCACTCTATCATTGAATATTTGATTAAATGGAGAGTTTTTTCCACTTGAGAAAGCTTCTTGGAGGCTTGATTCTACACTAGATGAGTTTCCTAACCTACAAGACACATTGGTAGCTAAAGCATACTGGCTATGGAGCCAGTTATGATGTTGATAGGGTCCTCACAATAGACTTTTAGAACAATTTTTATTCTACCCAATTTTCAAAATTATGCTACTTACATAGTGTCAAAGTACTCTTCAAGAGCTATGTTTTGACATGTGGCATGCTTCGTTTGGATACTTCTATCAGAAGTCATTGCAGATTTGGTTTAGTAGGGTCTGTCTACTTCATTTTGAGTCCATCTTTGAAGACTTTAAGGCTCCAAATACTTCATTTTGAGTCCATCTTTGAAGACTTTAAGGCTCCAAATACTTCAGAAGCACTCATGATCATGTGTACAACTAAGTACTCTCATTCCTTCATTTTAGTCCATATGTCTTTAATCTTTCATACATTCCCCTACTTGTATAGCTGAAAATAGAGTAGTACTCTATTCCATCCATCCTTTTCCAACTTTTGTAAGTCTATTTTTTAGGGTAAAAACCTTTGGGATGGGATAGATTGTAAGAGGTTGAAAAGAATAGCTGTTTAGTGTAGAATTAATAGTAATACCATGTCACAATGACATAGGTATAAAAGGGAGAAACATGTAAATTTTCACATCTTTGGAAGCATTAATACATTACAATCTCTTATCTCATTACCTTGCTCACAGCTTCTATGTCTTCTTATCTCTTCATGTCTTTCTCTCTCCTTATCACTCTCTTTCTCTCTCTACTGCATACTTCTCTCTCCTCTTTCTCTCTCTCTAGTCCACTTCTTGATAGAGATTACAAAACATATTGTAGAAGTTGTAGACAACTATGTAGCTTGATAATACTTTCATATTTTGGTCATAACTTTTGCTTACAATATCAAATTTAGGTATTCTATAGCTAGAAATAAAGAGCACAATAAGAGATTTAGATTTTACCACTCATAGAGTTGATTCTATGTAGTTTGTAGCTCTTTGTTTTACACAAAGTGTAACGTGTCCCCCTGTCCACTTGTAGGACACGCCTTAGCAGCCCATCGAGAAGAGAGTCTAGAAAGCGCCACCTGGAACTCACAAGGAATTTCACGGAGTTTGCGATTAAGGTCTTCCCGAGTCAGCCATGAAGTGGAAGCATCTGACCATTCCCACTTAGGACCGGGGTTTTCCTAATAGTTAAGTTTCTAGGAAGTAGCTAGCATCGAGCCTTAGACGAACCACTTTGCGCAGAAACATCAGGGTCGAAGCGTATTTATACTGCACTTGGTTCAAGGAGAATGGGAAACGAGAGGGATGCGAGGCTCAACCTCTCTGCCCGTAAGGCATAGTCCCATTCCATTCCCCTAAAACAACATAAATTGGGACTCTAACTCTATTGATTCTAGATCATTCCTTCTTCGCTATCAATTCCTTCGAGAAAAGTTCCCGGCTAACCGGGACCACCCTTCCGTAGGACGGACCCAGAGTCACGTCCACCGCACTTTCCTCGGGTTGCTTAGTTATCTAATTACCTACCACATTTAGTTTGACAAGCAAAAACAGCTTCCTTAATTAACCAATTAAACACTGGTTCCTTCACGTAACTTAAGCACTGACACAGAAAAACAATGTCAAGCAAGTTTCTTTTTCAACATTTGATCTTTATTTATCATAGTCTTTGGAATACATCAAATATCCAACCCGAAGGCTATCACAGCAATCCTAAGGGATTGCTATTCCAAGTTTCATCCCTTGACTAGTATAAGGGCCTCGAGATCCCATCTCGAGTCACGTTGGCCTCTTGTGCAGGATCCGGAGGCAAGGAATTTATGGCTAGAGCCTCCCCTGGCACCCAAGCATCCTCCTGATCCAAGTAGTATCCACAGAGAGACCTCTCACAGCAGGTTCGGTCCATGTACCCAGCGCGGCTAACAACCCCCTTGGATAGGGTCAGACAGACAGTCGAAGGTAACTGATACTACCACTCCCTCCAGGCCTTTAACCTGAAGCATTAGTTGTTTTTCTTGAATTAGTTCCTTGAGCAAAGAATTACAAACAGAGCACCTAAGTGTACAATCATGAGCATTCCAGTGGACGTTCGTACAGGCAACTGCTAAGGTGTGATTCCTTCTCCTCGAATACTTCCAGCATTTGATCCTGGATCATTCGCGACTTGGCAAGATCCCAAGGGTTTCATAAGCTGAGTTGCTTGTTTACCCTTTTACCTTGGGTTAGGGTTTATACCCTATTGATCCAAATTGTCACTACCTTAGGTTTTCTTATAGTCAATAAATCCTAGACAACCCCGTCGTCCTAACTTGGTTGGTCAAATTTCTTCTTGGCAATTCACCATTGCCTTAAACTTGACAAGACGGTTCCTGAGAGGGAGTGTTGTAGTAGGGCAACTACTCAAATATCAGAGAAGCTAATTTGTAATTAGAACTCGCCAACCTTGGTCTAAGGTGTAGCAGTACTAGCTTGTGATTTAGTCGCAAGAGCATAGACCCTTGCAGGCATGTTGCACGAGATAGGTGTCAGCACCTAACTTGTGGGATTATTTTTCTCATCATATGGTATTCCTTGATCAAGAATACCTTTGATCAAGATATAGGGCTTGGGAGTCCTATTGACCCAATCCAAAACCCTAACCCTACTAGGTTGATAATCATTTTGGCTCCTAGGGTCCCTAAACTCCTTGCAGAGGTCTAGCATTTGGTCAATTGGTCCTTAGGGTGAGAACCATAGATCATTCTTGCACGGGCGATTAGATAATCCTAACTTTTTGAGAATGTGGGTAGGACCTTTAAGATTGGAAATATTAAATCGGCATCCTAAGTGCGATACTAGGTAGAATTTTAACATAACCTAACCTAACCCAGCACATTAAGGTGTTCATCGTATGCTAACTATTCACGCCTTTATGAATCTCATGTGAGTTACACATTTACATGCGATTTACCTAATTGATCTAATTGTCTTACGATTAAAGATTATCCTTCCCTTAGAGATCCAAATATTTCCCTCTAAAGTTTGCAAGAACTTTCCTTAAAAGAAGGAAGTAACCGCAAGATGCATGAGATGTATCATTCCATGCGAATATGCAATTTCAACACCATAGACCTTTCGCCTTTATGCAACTATAGGATCTACAATGATCTTTCTTTTCCTTTCCCTATACGGTATGAGACCCAATGCGAGTGGGGAATTGATGGGAAACTGAGAATGCCACGAGCCAAGCTCAAGAGTCAAGAAGCCATGCTCTGATACTAGTTGAAAGGTGAGAAAGATCTAAGCTTGCACGTGAGGACTATGGTGGGAGAGCAAGAGCAAGAAAGAGAGAGACAAGAAATGGGAACTCCAATAGTCACAATGTGTGACTGGGCCTTCCTTTATTCAAACTGTCACTAAAAGAATAAAGAATAAAGTGATGGTGCCACCTGTAGTGTGTAGTGGTGGTGACTGTCAGTGTAGTAATACAAAGGTGGCTAGGCGGAGGCGCCTTTACCCCCAACAATCAAACTTCCGTCCATGGGACTTACTACGGCCACGTGACTTTGACCTTGAATTTTGAGAGTCCTTGCCCTTATGATCATTATCATGCCTGCCATGTTTGCCACCTCTAACAGTCAATGCATGTGAAGAGCATGAAGCATCATTGTTTTTCTTATTGATTTCCTCAGTCAATAAAGCACTCTCAACATCTTTGATTTTCAGCCCATCAAGCTTGTTCATGCATATGGTAGTATGGAAGACATCCCATGATTCAAGCAAGGTGCCAAGCAAAAACAACGTGTGCAAGTTGTCTTTGAACTCAATACATGTGATAACAGATTCTTCATGATAGCATGAAACTAGTTGAAATGAGATGATAGGGATGTCCCCTCCTTCATGTGAAGGTCCACAAATTGCTTCAGCCCAATACATCTATGATGCAGGACTCTGTTGCACATAAAGCTCTTGAATCTATTCCCATACGTCCCATGCACTTTGATTCTCATCTTCAACAACATTATGATGGACCTCTTCTGAGAGTGACAAGATAATGGTAGACTTGCATAGCTCATCAACTTCCATCCAAACATTAGCATCCATATCCTTGGGTTTAGCACCCTTGAAATGCAATGGTTTAATCTGCAACTTCTGCACCAAAACCTACCATATTTGGGACTTCCAATACCCATTATTGGTACCAACCAACTTGCCAATGTTAAAGAGAGCTGTGTCTTTCAGATGACCAGCCATACTATCCCAAATCAAAGCAAAAAATGCAAAATTGTAGGTTACGGTAATTAGCAAAAAAAAAGCACTAAAACCACTACTAAAACTGGTTGAAAGAGTGGATATCACCAAGAGAACCACATGTCCACCAAATATGACCAAGATAACATCAAACAGTAAGCATTACCCTCATACAAGTGCTCAAAATTTGCAGATTTCAACTTGCTGTAATAAATTATAGCAACATGTAAAACTATCCCAAAGTGAAGCAATCATTTCCTTCTCTCAATAATGTGATGGTACTATCCCCTCTATGTCTTTGTTCCTGGTTTTTTGGATCCCTTATTTCATCCTTGGGATTGTACTCCTATTGGTGGCTTCATTTTTAGCTTAATCCCCCTTAGTATATTCCTTGTTAACCTAACAATTTACAAATATACAACACTCATACACTAGCAGTGCATCCCAATGTGTGTTGTGCAAAATCAAGCTTTCCAACTTTCACATACTCAAACACCTACACTTTCAAGTGTGACATTCAATGGAGTCAACTACATCAATTAGTTTCTTGTTCTCGATGCTTTTGGAAGGGGATTTGATTACTCCCAATCAGTTGAAACTAGATTCTCTACCGGTCGTGAGCAGGTGGTCTATCAAGCATCAAGCCAAGTGAGTCAACTTGGGTCTCTGCTCACATAGTGGTTGGTTCTTTCAGTCCCCCCATGGACTACTAGGTTGAGTTTCTTTTTTATATAGTGTGAACAATCCTATGGTTTCATCTATTGGTCCAAACTTCAACCTGGTTACTAGTCAATTGTTGAGAGTAGGCCCTATAAGCCCTTGAAGGTCAAAAAATCAATGAAAATAGGGTTCTAAGAAACTGGTCCAAGTCACAGATTTAGCCATCCAAGTCGTGGGTTTAGTCGTTCGAGTGGTCAAACCTGGACTCGGACGGGGGTGAATGTCCAAGCATCCAAGTGGCCATCTGAGGCCCCGAGTTTGAGGCTGAGTGGTTAGGTCCATTCGAGTAGTCACTCAAATGACTTGGATGTCTAAGCCTCGACCATCGCAGGCCTATGGCTAGCATCCGAGCGATGCCTAAAAACTCACTGAATGATAAAAACACCCTCTTTAATGACTTAATACCACTATTTAAATCACCTAGGATTCTAGATTAATGCAACAATCAATAACAAGGATTTAGAGCATATCTAAAAGAGCTAAAAGCGTCAAAGATAAGAATCATTGGTGATGTAGCAGCTTGTGGACTTGTCACTTCCTGTCTCTCTCTCTCACTAGCTCTCTCAATTTCACTAAATGCAAATGAGCTCTCTTTTTCCATTTTTTACCTTTTGTTTTCTCTCTTTCTCCCTTTACACTCTATTTTTCTTCCCGGACATGAAAAATCCATTTCCTTTCTTCCCCTGTTTCATGTTTCCTCTTGATCTAGAGAGTTATCTTTCCTTCTTTTTTTTCTATTTTCCAAACCTTAATGTCTCAAGTCTAATCAAAATACACTACTCCTTACTCTAACCAATGCCTAAAAAGCTTCCTAAACCTAAACTAATCCACAAAAGAAATTGAATAGCCTCGGACTCCCTTGATTCCTACCTAAAACCAAGTGCCATTTTGGATTTGACTCCTTCTTCATTGCTCGATTTAGAGCATGCACGCACTCAAGCTTGAATCCCTAAGTCCTAGCAATGAAACCAAAATGTGAGAGCTTCTCACTCAACCACCAAGACCCACTGACTCCTTATCATTTCAAATGTTTCAAGCTAAGTGTAATGGCTACCTCTCACATAGCCTTGCATGCTCTCACACCTATGAATGTAGTGAGCTTCCTTCATGCCCAATCGAGTTATCTCCTTCCTCAAGCTCTCCAGTAGCTCCAAATCTAAGGTGCAAGCTCAAGCAAGCTCGATTCTCAAACTCCAAGCTCCAAGCTCCACTGCCGCTCATGAGACAAGAGAAAAGAAAAGAAGCTGGCAACAAGTATAGAGAGGAGAAGATGGAGAGCTTCTCTACCATAGTCCCTCACACTCATACACTCACTCTCAAACTCCCTTACACTCCCTCTCAAGAACAAGGACAACCAAGAAGAAGAAGAAGAAGAAGAGAGCTAGTTTTGATCACACACAAGAATGATCTTCTTTATTCACTTTTTGCATTTTTATACATGCCCTTATCCCTTCCTTGGGCGGCCATTACACTTTTTGGTTAAATCTTTGTTCCTTCCTCTACTTTCTTTTTTTCTCCTTTGAGAGTTGAATTTTGGGACCTATTTTGAAACGCAAAAATGGCCCCGAGAGGCATAAAAGACCAATTTTTCATGGAAATTTGAATGCTGGTGGATGGTTGAGCTGGAGTTTTCCTACGTGGATTTCAACTCCAAGAACCCAACGTAAGTCTCAATTCATCGATCGAAGTCCATTTGACCCCCCATTTAATCTGTCCAAGATTTTGCATTATAAAGTAGCTATGTAATTTAGGAGCTCGAAAAGAGCGTGATGGAGGCCAGGTTGATAGATTTAGACGCATCAAAGTTTGTTTTGACCTCCATTCAGCAAAAAAACCACTTACCAGACAGTGTAAACACTCAAAATTGAATTAGTTATTTTGATGGCTAAAAGCTTAATGACCTATTTAAGGGCTAAAAAGCCCAAAATTCACATGACCAGGTTGATAGATTTAGACGCATCAAAGTTTGTTTTGACCTCCATTCAGCAAAAAAACCACTTACCAGACAGTGTAAACACTCAAAATTGAATTAGTTATTTTGATGGCTAAAAGCTTAATGACCTATTTAAGGGCTAAAAAGCCCAAAATTCACATGACATGGGGGGCATCTTTTTTTTGTGCCCCATTTTTTAATTTAAAAATGGGTGATTGCACCCGTTGGCATTCTAGGAGGAGGCAAGAAGGGGCTAAGATGATAAATCTCCACACCTTGAATCGCTTCAAACGGATCAAAAAATGGCTGAGCAAATGAAAACTTCAGTTTTTAGTCTTTCTCTCTCCTCTCTCCTCTCTCCTTTTAATGTGTGTTTCCATGGATCAATCTATATGAGAAGGGATGGGCTAAGATGCGATCGTGGGATGATACTGAAGCATGAAGGAGCGTAGATCGAGGTTTGGAGGAGCATTTGAGTGGTTGTTGGGAAGCGCCAACGACCTTCCAATCATGATATGCATACAATATAAAGTGTGGTTCTGTGAGTAAGTTGTAAATTTAATCATTTTATGATAAATTTCATTTATAAATGGTTGAAAATGGTTGTTCTTAGTCGTTAATAATGTGATCTAGTGTATGATATAAAGCGTAATTCTATGATGAGTAAGTTGTAAATTTAATCGTTTTATGATAAATTTCATTTATAAATGGTTAAGAATGGTTGTCCTTGGTTTTTAATACTATGATCTGTCAGAAATGTTAAGGAAATCAAGAAAAATTAATCATCTAATAATTTCTTTATAAGCACACAAAACACACAACATCGCACTTTTAAGGAAAATCATGAATTTTTAGGGTTTTGTTGTGTGGATATGGTGTGTATATGGTGTTTGCATGGGATAGGATGTGTTAGCAAAATAAATCTCAGTAAGCTTAATCAGTCCATATCAATAAATCAGAAAATATCAATATTTGTCAGTAAAAAATAGAGAAAATTAGAAAAAATAGAGAAATTTTACATTTGTGTTGGTGAATGTATAATAAGATTGAGACATGATGCTTAGCCTCACTTCAGCTTTATCTTTATGTTAAAGTGGGTATTTACTGCTAGTATGACGAAAAAATATATTTAAAATGCTCTCTAAATCTACCCCATCGGATGCACAACCTTAAGCGGTAGGGAGAAGGGGTGTTAAGGGCTGATAATATGCTCAATTTTGATTTTTTAAATGATGCATGGCATATAGGATACGTGTGGTTTAAAAAATTAAGAGGGTCTAGTAGTACGAGCATGCTCAGTGGTGTTGGCCCTATACAACAACATGGCAATCTTGTTTATAGTAAAGGCATGAAAAGAAATGTTTTTGCACCTTCACAATATTGGTTGTTGATGGAAAAAAATGTTTGAGCACTATGTGTCAAGATTGTGGGAGAGAAGGAAGGAGTCTCACTTGTAGCTTTCTTGCTTGCACAAAGGGGGAATACACACAAAGGTGGAGGCTGAAAACAGTTTTCCTCTTCTTAGTTGTGTAAGCCAAAATAACTCACATACAAAGAAATAGAAGAACCCTATATATGGGTCTCAAACCAAACTCAACTAACTAAGGTGGCATACTAACTGAGCCACGAACTAGAGTAGATAAGGATAGCTGTCATGTAGCTATTATTCATGGGCGGTGTACCAACCGCATCTACTGACACATCGATGACATAAATGCACAATGGTCACCCTGGCATATCACGAGTGGAGCTCGATATCTCAACACTCCCCCTCAAGCTCAATCCCAATTCCTGCACACCAAGCAGGTCTCTGAACTTGCGCAGCTTCTCTGTGCCCAATGCCTTCGTGAATATGTCAGCTACCTGATTCTCTGTGTTGACATAAACTAGATCAATAAGACCTAGTAAAACCCTCTCCCGCACATAGTGATAATGCACCTCAATGTGCTTTGTTCTAGCATGATAGACTAGGTTATTTGCCAAGTGTATACTACTCATGTTGTCATAATAAATGACAACTGGCCCATCTGTAGACTGATGCATATCATAAAGTAGCTTATGCAACCAAGCTACCTCACATGCAGCCATTGCTGCACCCCTGTACTCAGCCTCTGTGCTCGACAAGGCAACCGTAGGCTGTTTCTTGCTGCTCCAAGTGACTGCAGCACTCCCAAAAGAGAACACATACCCACTGGTAGATCGTCTATCAGAAATACTACCAGCCCAATCAGCATCAGTGTATCCATGCAACTGTATCTGAACCCCAGTCTCATAAAATAGTCCATACTGCAATGTGGACTTCAAATACCTGAGTATGCGTCTAGCCGCATCCAAATGCGATTTCCTTGGAGCTTGCATAAACTGACTTACCAATCCAACATCATAGCTCAAATCTGGCCTGGTAATAGTCATATAAATCAAACTTCCTACTATGCGTCTGTACATAGTAGGGTCTTCCAGAAGCTCACCTGCATCTGCGCTCAGCTTCACATTCTGCTCCAAAGGAACTGAAATAGGCTTACAGCTTGTCATCCCATATTTGGACAGCATGTCCAATCCATACTGCCTCTGCAAGAGCTGTATCCCACTTGGTGATCTAATCACCTCAATGCCCAAGAAATAACGCAGCTCTCCCAAATCCTTCATCTCAAACTTTTGCTTCAATAGCATTTTCACATGAAGGATATCCTCATCACTGTCACCTGTCATAATCAAATCATCAACATAAATGACAAGTAGCATAATACCTTTCTCTGTTTTTCTCATATAAAGTGAGAAATCTGCCTTGGAAATCTGAAAGCCAATAGTGACAAGATACTGTCCTATCTTGTCAGACCATGCTCTAGGTGCTTGCTTCAAGCCATACAAGGCTTTCTTCAACCTACAAACAAACTCAGGATGAACAGCATGCACATAACCTGGTGGCTACTCCATATAAACCTCTTCTTGCAAATCACCATACAAGAAGGCATTCTTTACATCCATCTGATGTAAAGACCATCCCTTTGATGCAGCCATAGCAATGACTGCTCTTACGGTTGCCATCCTTGCAACCGGACTGAATGTTTCTTCATAGTCAATGCCATATGTTTGTGCATACCCCTTGACTACTAATCTTGCCTTGTATCTGTTCACAGAACCATGTGCATTGTGCTTCACCTTATAAACCCACTTACAGCCAATTGCATTCTTACCTTTAGGTAAAGGTACCAATTCCCATGTAGCATTTGCTTCCAAGGCATCCATTTCTTCATCCATGGATTTCTCCCATTTTTCTTTTCCCATGGCTTCCTCAAAAGAAGTGGGTTCTGGTTCTTGTATCACTTTAACCATATATGCATAGCGAATGGCTGTAAATCCATCATATTTCAGCCTATCCACAGGATACCTAGCTCTGGTAGACCTGTGCAAAGTAGGTTCACTCCCAGGTGCTCTCAAAAAATCCCTGGTCTTCCTTACTCCAGGTGTAACAATAGAAGGAATACCCAACTCATCATCAATGCTCTGTTCTGAGCCACTGGATTCACCATCCACATAAGAGTGACCTGCATTCACATCAACCATGGGCTGATCAACCTTCTCTTTTCCTTTTCGTGATACCTGCATACCACTATCTGCATTGCTTTGAGAAGATTCTCCTGATCTCAATCTGCCTGTCCATGGCGAAGAATGTGACCCACTGCTAGAGGACGCTCCAGGTCCACTAATATTTTGTGACTGCTGCTGTGAATTATGTGCAGCATTACCATTTTGTGCATCTACATCATCAATCACATTTACTGGTTTATACTAGCTACTCATCTCATCAAAAACAACATCTCTGCTCATTGTAAACTTACGAGTAGAAGGGTTATAGCATCTATACCCTTTTTGCTGCAGAGAGTAACCAATAAAGATGCACTTCTCAGCTTTTGGATCCAACTTGGATCTCAACTCATCTGGCACATGTACATAGGCAATGCAACAAAAAATTCTCAAATGAGAAATATCTGGTTTCCTACCAGTATACCTCTCCTTTGGAGTCATTCCATGTATTGCTGCAGTGGGAGTCCTGTTCATTATGTAGACTGCTGTAGCAACTGCTTCAGCCCAATAAAAATCTGGCAAGTCTTTTTCATTGAGCATGGCACGAGATACTTCTCCAATATGCCTGTTTTTCCTTTCTGCAATTCCATTTTGTTGTGGGGTATGACTGCACGAATATTGCTGCTTTATGCCATGCTCCTGCAGGAACCTTGCAAACTCATTTGAGAGGTACTCTCCCCCTCCATCTGAGCTTAGGCATTTTATCTGCAGACTTGTTTCTTTTTCAACCATAGCTTTAAGAGTTTTGAAATGCCCAAAAACTTCACTTTTCTTTTTCATAAAATACACCCAAACTTTTTTGCTATAGTCATCGATAAAAGTGACAAAATAATGACAGCCTCCAAGAGATGCAGCTTTAGTAGTCCACACATCAGAGTGGATTAATTCCAATGGCTTCTTACTCTCTTGAACATGTCTAGGAAATGGTTTCCTTGCCTGGTTTCCAAACTGACAGGCTTCACATACCTTATGCATTTCTGCAACCTTGAATTTAGGCAATCCTGCAACAATGTTTTGGGCCTGCATTGATTTAAGTCGCTGTACATTAACATGACCAATGCGTTTATGCCAGATATCAATATCTGCAACTACACCGGTCCCATGTGCAAACATTGCTGCACTCAATTCAGGCATGTCTGCATCCAATGTAAACATTCTGCCCTTCTTCTTTCCTTTTGCTATCAAGCGACCTTTATTTTTCATACCCTCAACAAAGTATCCATGAGGATTAAATCTGACCTGCAAGCCCTGCTCAACCATTTGACCAACAGAAACCAGATTGTTGGTGATATTCGGGACATGAAATACATCGGACAGGTATTTCTTTTTCCCATCCTGCATAGACAAGGGAATTTTTCCAATTTGCACAATAGGATGTGCAGTATCATCACCAGTCTCCACAAATCCTGGTTTTTCCATTTTCCTTGCATCCTCCATCCATTCTGCATGACCTGTCATGTGGTTTGATGCACCCGAGTCAACATACCATACATCATTGCTTTCTTCTGCACTTGTCACAGAATTGTTCATGTGCTGCACCATGAACAAATGCTCATTTCTGTCATCACCCTGTCTACTAGAAGATGCATAATTCCCTTGTTGCAGTTTTCCATTCATGAAGTCATTCTGCTTTTTATAGCAGTCTTTAGCCATATGACCCATTTTACCACAGTAGTAGCATTCAACATTGCTGTTTGCATTTTGGCCTCTTTGCCATCCACCACGACCTCTTTGGCTCCCCCTGCCTCTAGAGTTACCACGTCCTCCTCCATAGGACTGGTTTTCTTGAGTTTGCTGCATATTCTGATTTCTACCATGGCCTCCAAATCGGCCTCCTCTACCTCTGCCTCTACCTCTTCCAGCATTTGAGTAGAAGACAGCTTCTTTTGAAGTTCCTCCTGAAGAAGATGCACCACCATTTCTCTGCTCCTCAGAAATTAGAAGAGCAATCAACTTCTCAAAATCAGGAAATCTTTCACGGACGGAAATGGATGTTCGGAACTGTGCATAATCCTTTCCTAGACCATTCAAGGTCACAGAAACTAAATCATCATCTTCCACTGGCGACCCAATGGAAGCAAGTGCATATGCAATCTTCTTCACCTTCATGTGGTAGTCATTGATGCTCATATTTTCTCTTTGCACATTATGCAACTCTTGCTTGAGCTGCATTTTCTTGGCTTACGTATTTGTGCTATACATTTTTGACAAAGTATCCCATGCCTCCTTTGGCGTACTTGCATCCTGAATATGCACAATCATAGAGTCTGAAATACTGATAGACAGCCAGCACATAACTTTCCTGGCTCTCTCATGCCATGCTTTGAATGCCTACATTTACTGTTGATTGGGTACATCAGGAAGAACTGGTTCTTCTTCATTTCCTGCAACAAATTCCCAATATCCTTTTCCCATAAGGAAATTCGTCATTCTAAACTTCCATGCTTGGAAGTTGTTATTGTCAAGCTTTTCAGTTACAATCTGTGAAAGAGAATCAGACGCCATTACAGAACACTGCAAAAAATTCTTTCACTGCAAAAAACACAGTTTCACCCTCACAAGGGCAAATCTGCAAAACTGGCGAAAGTGGTATTTGACCACACAGTCACTTCCTAGTGACGATTTTGCATAAACAGGAACCAAGGATGATTCTGTAACTCCCAATGTCTCTGCACATAAGCATACGATGCAATTTCTGTGGTAACTTTTCACCGACCTGTAGAACAGTGGTCACACAGCATAAAACTGGGCCTTTTCCTGAGTGCATGCAGAAAACTTCCACCTCCAAAACAGGCCCCGAAATGGCCTCAAATAAAAAAAATAGGGTCGCCATGGGCTAAAGCCCTCTCCCGCAGCATATACTGCCCTCTTGCTTCACCGCGAAGGGCGTCTCAACCTGAGACAATGCACTCCTGCAATTTCCGGCTGTGCTACCTGTAGAGATCTGCTCCCAAAACAGAAAATGAAAGCAACACTGCTCCTCTTACCAGAACACCGCGAGCTTGGCTTGCTTTCTTGAGCTCCTTACCACGAACAAGGCTTTGATACCATGTCAAGATTGTGGGAGAGAAGGAAGGAGTCTCACTTGTAGCTTTCTTGCTTGCACAAAGGGGGAATACACACAAAGGTGGAGGCTGAAAACAATTTTCCTCTTCTTAGTTGTGTAAGCCAAAAGAACTCACATACAAAGAAATAGAAGAACCCTATATATGGGTCTCAAACCAAACTCAACTAACTAAGGTGGCATACTAACTGAGCCACGAACTAGAGTAGATAAGGATAGCTGTCATGTAGCTATTATTCATGGGCGGTGTACCAACCACATCTGCTGACACGTCGGTGACATAAATGCACAACGGTCACCCTGGCATATCACGAGTGGAGCTCGATATCTCAACACTATGAATCATAAAAAAATTGCACTGCATGCAACACATGGTATCATCCTAGATGCATAGTAATTACCTTTGTGAACATTAACCTACGTTGAGGAGGTGAGGTAATCCTAAGTTGTAGGGTTAGTGGTTTGTTTCCTTTGGGGAGTATTCAGTGAGGAATATATTACATCTCGTGGAACGACTAATAAAAAGAGAGCAGAGCATGTATCGTATGTGTTCTATGTATGAGGATGCATCTTGGGGCCAAACCCCAAGGTGTAGGAGAGCCGTAGTGGAGCCATGGCAAACAATCGAGGGACACTCCCTTTGTCTATGCTTACGTGGTGTATTATAACGATATATGCAAGGAATCTCTCTAAGGAGTGTGGGAAGGGTTATCCATTAGATTACAATCCATACAAAGATATGGAGTTGTAAGAGAGAGTAGTGAACTCTTATTGTTCTCCTCTTATCATTCTTCCATAATGCTTACTAAAGTCTAATCACACATAACTGATAAACACACTAGGTTACTAACTGGCTGTACCACTAACCATGGTTGAGTCTGACCGACTTAGTTATTACAACACACATGTAGACTGAGAGCTAAGATGACATCTGTCTAGATAAGGTCAGTCACCTCGGTGATACTGATAATGAGCTTGATTCTCAACACTCCCCCTCAAGCTCAAGCTAACTTCTATACTCCAAGTAGCTCCCTGAAATGCATAAACTTCTCTTTACCAAGTGATTTGGTAAAGATATCTACTACCTGGTCCTCTGTGTTCACATGGAGTAGATCAATCTTTCCACCAAGTACCATCCCCCCTGATAAAATGGTAATGAACTTCTATGTGTTTGGATCTAGCATGACTACTGATATTGTCACAATGCAATGTGACTTTGATGTCCGACTATATACCCAAATCATGTAGCAGTTTTGCAATCCAAACTGCTTCTCATGCCGTTAAGGCTGCACCCATATATTCTACCTCTATACTAAATAAAGCAATGGTCAGTTGCTTCTTAATACTCTAGTTGATCATAATGTTGCCCAAACTAAAATCATAACCACCGGTTGACCTCCTATCATAGAGACAACCATCTCAATTAGCATCCGTATAACCTGTCAAGTTGAATGATTTTCCATGCTTAAAAAATAGTCCATAATCTATAGTGCCCTACACATACTGCATAATCCTCCTAACTGCATCTAAGTGTGACTTACAAGGTTTCAACGTAAACTGGCTGTTTCCAAGGTAGATTGTGACCGAGCTTGGCTAGAATGCCTAGAGGTAGTAGATTATGAGCAAGTAGGATTAGTTCAGCCTTGCACCACTTGGAGTGGAGTCAAGTGTCTCAGAGCTATGGCCACCAAGGGAGACAACCTCTTCCAGTGAGGATGGTGGTGAGTACAACTTTGAGTCAAAGGTGAGCTCTAATAGTGACCCTAGAATGCCTCAACCACCTAGGATCAAATGCACCAAGGGGGACCTTCCAATCCACCTACGTCATAAGAGGCTAAAGGAGGTGAGAGGGAAATAATCAAAGTCTTCAAAAGCTGAAGGACAAAAGAAACCCCAAGACTTTCCCAAGCACTTCAGGAAGTTCAAGAAGGGTGATCAAATAGTGGTGTTAGTAGGAGCCAAGCCAAAAGGGTAGGCAAGTGAACCCATCGAAAGCCTTAGTATAGGAAGCCAACTTGGCAAGGGAAGGGGACAAGCCTCGACTTGTATACATAGTGGATGACCTAAGGAGGAGGAGAATGATCTCATAAATCTCTTCAAGAAATTTCTTTGATGTGTTTGCATGGTACTTAGATGAGCTGAAAGGAATAGATCTAAGCATCATGACTCATAACATTCCTATGACCCCTGATGCAATACCAGTTAGCAATGGCCATACACAATGAATCCTAAGCATGCAAATGTAGTGAAGGAAGAGATTGATAAGCGACTCAAGGCAAGATTTATTTACAAGATAGATCATATGGATGGGGTATTACCCATAGTAATAGTCATGAAAAAGAATAGGAAGACTCAACTGCGTGTGAACTATAACAAGGTCAATTCAACTACAAAGAGAGACAACTACCCATTATTATACACTAAGAACATGCTAGAGAGAATGGCAGGAAAGAAAGCCTATAATTTTTTGGATGGCTTCTCTAGCTATAACCAAGTGTAAGGCCATCCGGATGATAGGCACATGATGGCATTTGCCATCAAATGGGGGGTGTTTCTCTACTTAGTCATGCCATTTGGGCTGACTAACACCCCTGCTACCTTCCAACACCTCATGTGTATCATCTTTAAAGACATGCTTAGGAAATGGTTGGAAGTATTTTTTGATGACTTATGCATCCACACCAACTAGGAAGAGCACTTGAAAAAGCTACAAATAGTATTTGAACAGTGTTGGCAATATGGTCTCTCATTGAACCTCTTAAAGTGCTAGTTTTGAGTGAAGCACGGGTGTATTTTAGGGTACATTGTGTTGAGGAATGGGATAGCCATAGACTTCTTGAAATTTAGGGTGATTGTAGACCTTCCCCCTCTGATCAACTTCAAGGGAGTTCAATGCTTATTAGGCCATAAAGATACTATCGATGGTTTGTGCTAAACTATGCACTGATGGCAAGAACTTTGTACAAGATGTTGATAGTATTCAATTGGTTTAAAGAATGTTAGCAAGCCTATGAAAGACTTAAACATACTCTAATTTCAAACCCTATCTTGAGAGCCCTAGATTGAACCATTACCTTCCATGTACACATTGACACATCAAAATTTGCAGTGGCGGCATTGTTGTGTCAACCTAGTGAGCATAACCTTGACTATCTAGTGAGCTTTGCTAGTAGTTAACTCATTGATATGGAAATTAGCTATTCCACAACAGAGAGGGAAGGGTTAGCCACAGTGTTTACCATCAAGAAGTTTAAACACTATCTTCTGACAACACCCTTTACCTTCTTTGTGAATCATCAAGCATTGTTTTATCTTGTGGATAAACCTTGTGCAACAGGATGCATTGCTCAATGGTTACTTAAACGTTTGGAATTTAACTTCTCTATGGTAGTACACAAAGGCAAAAAACACTATATGGTAAACCACATGTCCCGCATACCCACAAGGGAAGCGGCTAGAGAGGGCATCACTGGATGACCTACTAGATGCATATCGTTTTATAATGTCTAGCGAATGAGAATTGTTTAGAGCAGACCTCACACCATATTGGGTAGATGATATAGTCCATATGCTAGAAAATGGAATTCTTGAATGACCCATAGAAATCTAGGTTAAGGAGGCTAATCTAAGGCTAATCTTTAAGATCCAACCCTATCAATTGATCAGTAGTCAATTGTATTGGTTAGGACAAGATGGACTCTTAAAAGAAGATGTGTCTGTGAATATGAAATGCATAATGTGCTCATGGAAGCACATGGCAAGATTGCTGGAGGACATTTTAGTGACCTCAAACCTTCTTGTAAGGCAGTAGAAACCATATAAGACAAATATTCCATAGAAATACAAAACTCATACTTCTGAATTGTATAACTGACATCAATCCTCATTATCATCATGATGTAATGTCTCTCAATGATATCCTTAAGGCTTCCATGCCACCTCACACTCAAGATGATACGGTTGAGGAGAAGGGAAGCATCCAATACTAATAATGCCTATAGCCTAAGGCTTATAAAAGGGTTAGCTAATGCAGCTAGATTTTTTTTTTGAAATTAAAGTGCAGCTTGTGTTGGATTCCTAGTATCGAAATGCGTCTAGAAGAACTCTAGCTCCTGATCTACAAAATTGTTTCATTTTGCACCAAAAATGCCTCTTTTATGGGTCTCAAGGTCCTTTTGCACTGTAACATGCCAGCCCCTCAAATTGCGGGACACATCTTAGCAGCCCATCAAGAGATCAATCTAGAAGACACCGCCCGGCACTCCCAAGGAATGACACGGGGTTTGCCAACTAGGGTCTCTCGAGTCTGCCTCGGAACGAAACTTATCCGACCGTTCCCACTAGGATCGACCAGAAGTCCGGGTTCCTAGTAGTCGAATCTTCCTAACAGGCTTCTAGCATCGGTTGACAACCGCTCCGCTTCGCGTAGATACAACTAGACGCAAGTAGACTCATACCGCACTTGGTTCAAAGAGAATGGGAAACGAGAGGGAGGCATCGCTTGTCGACCTCTCTGCCCGTAGGGTATAGTCCCATTCTGGTGCCCTAAAACAGTATGAATCAGGGTTTCAACTTACAAGTTCTAAGGTCCTTGTCTAACTAACGTTCGCATCAAATAAATTCCATTGAGGAAAACTCTCGGCTAACCGAGACCACCCTGCCGTAGGATGGACCTGACAGTCACATCCACCACTCTTCCCTCGGGGGTTGTTTTCGTTAACTAATTACCTACCACATTATGTTTGACACATGAAATCAACTCCCTTAATTAACCCATTAATCACAGGTTCCTTTACGTTATTTAGGGCACAGATACAAAGACAAGATAACAAGATCAAACACTTCCTTAACTTATCTTCAGATTAATATTTGTCTTCCGTCCATATAGGAGAATTAAGTGTCCCTTTCTGCCTCCATAGAAAGAAAATCCTTCCGTCTCCTAGCAATGAAAAGTCGTAGGTTTATCCTACCAAGATTTTGCCTTGTAACTAGTATCAAGGCCTCGAGATCCCATCTCAAGTCACGTAGAACACTTGTGTAGGGTTTGGAGGCATTGGGATTTACAGCCAGAGCCCCCCTGGCACCCAAGCGTCCTCCTACGCCAAGTAATTTCCACGGAGAGAATACTCGCGACGGGTTCGGTCCACATTCCTGGCATGGATTCATAACCCCCTTGGTTAGGTTTTGGCCGTTCGCGAGGGTAGCTAGCGCCATCCTTCATTAATTATCCCTTTAGGAAATCATCCACAGCTGAAGCAACCAGCCTAATAACATTTAATAAGGAACACATCCCTTTTGTTCCCATGGCAATTTATCCTTACAGTTCCCACCATGAAAATATAATCACTTGGATATTCATCCAAAGCCACAACCAATCCTTAAGTATCCTTTCAGAAACAATCAAGCTGAAACAACTAGCCTAACATCCTTTAACTAGGGAAACATCCTTTTTGTTCCCATGGTAATCAAACATCACAGACCCGCCCATGAAATCATCAATCACAAACAACTTGGATTAGCATCCAAAACCACATTAAGCAATCACCTTGCTTATGATCCACCTATCCTTAGTAAGATTCTCTCCTCTTACCAACACAACCAGTCAATATTCACTTGGAGATACCCTTTTCAAACAATCAAGCATAACTTGGGTCAACAGTCCATTTAGAGTTAGGTCACCAATTTCTATTAAGCTAGGAACGTATCCAATTGCGATAGTCTACAGCACGATCGATAAATCAATTCGCATGCAATTATACTTCACCTCTTACCTTCTTTTGAAGCTCTCTTCCCCTTGGGCGTTTCCTTGTGGTAACTTAATCCTAACTCAAAGCATTGGCTGGTCAACCCAGGCAATAGACAAGCCTTATTCGCAACCCATCCAAGAGCCTTTTATCCTTCTAGTTCTTTACTCATCTCTCTTTAACCAAGTAAAGTTAACACACTTGGCAAGGCAAGACTTTTCACCTAGGCTTTCAGAATACAGTCTAGATGCATGTGTCCCTTCCATCTCTCTTAGTGCGGTACTATGCTGAATTCTCCAATCAAACTTACCCATCATGCACATGGTGCATATAATATATTAGTACATCCTAAACGACCTTTAACTCTCTTCATTCCTAGCAACGAATACTTATTCCTAATGCACCAGATCTCATGTGACTTGTGTATATGAAAGTCTAGGTTTCTATCCATCGGTACAATTGCATCCTATGAACGGAAACTAACATTTCGTGTTTTTAATTTTTATGCAGATGCATCGTGATTTTTATTGGTTAATTTAAGCATTGCTCTACGCGAAGGTCTATCATTTTATGTACAAATTTATGAAAACCTTATCATTTCATGTGCGTCAATCCATGCAAAATCCATTCTATTTGTCCACTTGACTTCCATGCAATCATCTCGTATTTGCAATATTTCATGCAACAATATTTCATGTACTAGGCTAGTCAATATTTCATGCAACTCATACACTTGACTTTTCATAATTATGCACTTTAAGTATGGAAGAAAACCATGAACAATAAGAATAGCGGGAGGGTTAGAGGACACCATCTTCGAGGGGGGTGGTCAATGTCGTCTTCAGATTTCTCTTCAAGTTCTCTTCTTTCTCACCTTCTTCTTCTTCTTCTTCTTCTCTCTCTCCCTCTTCTTCCCCTTCTTCTTCTCCTCTCTCTCCCTCTTCTCCTTCTTCGTCTTCTCCTTCCCTCTCTCCCTCTCCCTCTCCTTCTTCTTCTCCTCTCTCTCCCTCTTATTCTCCTTCTTCTTCTCCTTCTCTCTCTCCCTCTTCTTCTTCTTCTTCTTCTTCTTATCCTCTCTCTCCCTCTTCTTCTCCTTCTCTCTCTCCATCTTCTTCTCCTTCCCTCTCTCCCTCTTCTTCTTCTTCTTCTTCTTCTTCTTCTTCTTCTTCTTCTCTCTCTCCCTCTTCTCCTCCTTCTTCTTCTCCTTCCCTCTCTCCCTCTTCTTCTCCTTCTTCTTCTCCTCTCTCTCCCTCTTCTTCTCCTTCTTCTTCTCCTCTTTCTCCTTCTTCTCCTTCCTCTTCTCCTCTCTCTCCCTGGTGCCCCGAGAGGAACACCAAGGAAAAATGAATTCTCTTGCAAGAAAATCTATCTTGTAACATCAACAAGCTTGTTTATCATATTTCATATCATCACAATGAAGAAAAGAACACCAGGCACAACAAATCTTCATGCAGCATCATGTAAATCTCCCACGGTTTTAATAGAATCAACCATATTCTTCAATATCTTCATAAAATCCATCAATATACCAAAGAAAGCAAAGAAGTACACCATCTTTGAATGGAAATACATCACATAGTATTCATCTTCAATATCTTCATAGTCTTCTCTCTCAATCTCTCATATACAATCACTCTGTTTGAGTAGAATTAGCTATCTCTGACTCTCTCTCTCACACTCCATCAATAATACATCATATCCTCACTACAATCTCTCAAAAATTACTCTCAATAATCACTCTTAGGTCGTGGATACCCCTCCCAAGAGGTATGTCTGATATGAAGGGTCACCAGAGCCACTACAGTGTCTCTTCACAGCTCACTACTGTCACTTCACTCTAGTCTTCTCTTGAGTCTTTAGCAGCTACTTCTTCCACTTCCTTCAGCTCTTTTGCACTTGTATTCACCTCTTTCCAAGGCTAGAAAACTTTCCCAAAAATCACACATACATTCCACAGAACACTTACAGAACAGTCTACAGAACAGTACCAGAACAGAGACAGAACAGAAACAGAACAGAGACAGAACAGAACAGAACAGAAACAGTACAGAAGCAGAAGCTCTACAGAAGACCTACAGAAGGTTACAGAAGGTCATCAAAACCACATAACTTATACTCAAACCATTCAAAACTCTCACAAACCATTCAATAAGCTTTCACAATATCTCATTCTTCATCAATCAATACTCCATCCCTCCTTACAGAAGACAAAACAGACCAAAACAGTGTGACTGAGCCTCGAATAACTGGGTCTTCAATGAAGAAATCTCATCGCTTTGAGTGGCAACCAGTTGGGTTTGCGGTTCCATTTGCTTAAATAGATCTGCTAGGGTATCCTTAGCAGATGCTAACTCAGATGTTGCCTTATGCAACTGGTCTTTGGACTGCATGAGCTCTTCATAGAAAGATGCGTACAACTGTTGAACACAGGCTGTCACTGACAACTCAATGGAACTTTGAATATCCTTGCAGAGGAAAGGAATGGCATCTCCTGAGACGAGACTGTTCAGGGAAGGAACTGAGATCTCCAAGGATCCTTCTCTATGTGCTCTGAACAGGTTATTGCAAGTGAGAAACCCAGGGAGGTCACTACCAGAAGTAGCAGGGATAGGCACTGAGGGAAGTACAGCAGGGGCTTTATCCGCTACCCTCTTCAAGCGTTTGCGCTGTATGACCAGGGGAGGCGGAGAATCATCATTCTCAATGTCAATAGGTGCTGACTCTTCTGAAGGTGGAGGGGGAGGTACTGGATCTGATGGAGGACGTGGAGGCACAGTCTTCTGTAAACCTGAATAGGTCAAGAAGGCAGACAAATATGATCCATAGGTAACATTGGTAACATTACCCCTCGTGACTTTAACGAAATGCTGATCCATCTTAGTAAGGAGGTAAGTGCTCCAATCAATAGCAACTCCTTTTAGCACCATCCTGGAAGCTGTGAAAAGTTATTTGGACAAATAGTGGGATGGCGTTTTGGCAGGCATGAACCTGTCCTGAAGGAACTGACACATCGTCTTCCAGACGGGATCAGTAATCATAGAAAACGAAACTCCTGAAGAGTTTATCACTTTTTTAACATCAAGGACTTCCCTTGTCTGCTTCTGCAACAGCTTGAGAATCTCTTCATTAGAGAAGAGCTGACGAGTGGTCACAAAAGGTTCTCCTTTGAAGGGTAAAGACAGAGCCTTCCCTAAGCCTCGAGACGTCAATGTCATAGACATGCCTTGGACTACTCCTGTCTTCTTGCTGTAAGAGGCCAGGAACTCATCACATACGGACGGATCCTCTGGAAGTAATGGAAAAGGAGTGGCCACAAAAGCAGCAAGTCCTGCCTTCGTGAGGGGCTCAAAAGTAAGTAGGGACGAGTAATCCCTACTAACTAATGGGACGTACTGGATAGGGGGAGGAGCATGAGAAGGCGCCATTCAGATGGTTACACACACACCACAAACACAGACAATCAAGGAGAATGCCTGCAAAGCAATAGACAAAAACCAAGGATAAGAGAATTACCAAATAAGACATGACCCGACCTACTAACCCCAGGCAAACCACATCCTAGAAAAATTTGACATGACCTTGAGACAAATGCGACCGAAAGCTTCATGCGATGCATCAGACAAACACCCTGAACCCTGTATCAGGCAACAAAGGAAAAAAATTGCATACCGTACCCGTAACCGTAACTAAGACAGGAAACCAAAACCATACCATATCCGACACATATCAATACGACATCTATGATAAACCCAAGACTGGACCAGGGAAAATAACACTAATGACCGCGTATACCCATCCCACGAAACTGTTCATTAAAAAGGGGATTAAGTGCAGTGAGGGGGGAATTAATTTAATGAAGGGTGGATTTTAATCAATTATTAAAAATGGGTGAAGTTTTATTAGGTGATAAACCTTAATAAGAAAACGGCGGTTCCTTATTATAAATTTAATTACCAATTATTAGGTTAAACCGGTGCTTTTATTCGATTCCCGGACTTTGATTCCCGACTGGGTCTCTAAATGCAATTCATTGATTATAATTTAAGGTGATGTGGAGCGCTTTTTTGCCAGCGCGTGCTCATGTGACGGCTGGTTGATTTTAATTAAAATTTTAGAGTGCCTCTTTAGCGCACGTAGCGCGTGCTAAGTGAACGGCTGGTTGATTTTAATTTAAAAAAATGTGTGTTGAGCGCGAATGCGCGTGGAAACGGTGGGTGAATTAAAGGGTTTATTTTAACAATTATTTGTGATTAAGGGGAAAAATAAATAAATAAATAACAGAAAATAAATACCTAGAAGGGTGTGTATGAAATGCAGGAATGCGCACGGAAGAGTCCCAGTAAAGGAAAAGCAAAAAGCACTGATGAAACAACAAACAACACCTTAGCAGATGTGTTAATTTGATTTATGTTGGTTTTTTAATTTTTATTTATTTTATTTTATTTTAGTTGTAATTTTTTTATGTTGGAATAAATGGAAAATGAGCAAGGGAGGTGAGGGAAATTTTTTAGAATGTTTTCAGAATTTTTTAGAATTTTTTACAATTTTTAAAATGATTTTTCCATATTTTTTGGCAAGTTAGGGGTAATTTAGGAAAGATGGATTTTTCTGAAATTATAGGAAAGGCAATTCCTAGCAGACAAAGTTCCAAAAATTGGCAAAAGACAGAAGGAATTTTTAGAAATTTTTGTGAAATTTTTTTATGGAAACATTAATGTTGTGATTAATTAAGTCACATTAAGCACATTAGTCACATTAGACATATTAGTCCTATTAGTCATAAGTCAGGTTAGTCAGGTAAGTTAAGTTAATCAGGTAAGTCTACCTAGGTTAGTCTGGTAAGTCAACCTAGGTTAGTTAAGTTAGGTCTACCTAGGTTAGTTAAGTTAGGTCTACCTAAGTCAGTTAGGTAAAGTCTAACTAGGTTAGTTAGTTAAGGTCTAACTAGGGTCTAATTAGCTTAGGTTAAGTTAGGTTAGTGTTAGGTCTAGTTTTAACTAAACTAGAGTTAGTGGTAACCTGGGAGGGAGGTGGTGGAGGAGGTGGAGGTTGGAGGGAGGCGAGGGGAGGTGGAGGCGGCGACGGCGGCGGTTCGAAGGCGGCGAGTAGAGGGCACCGGCGGCGCGGTTCAGCGCAGGCGTGGGCGGGCGCAGGCGGAAGGGGCGGCGACGGGGTCCAGCGCGGCGGTCGTGGCGACTGGCGGTCTGGAGGCGGCGGACGCGAGCTGACGGTGGCGGCCAACGGCGGCGCGGTCGAAGGCGAGGTGGCGCGGGCGCTGGCGAGGGCTAGGGAGGTGATGTCGAGGCTTGCGAGGTGGCGGGTCACAGGGCCATAGGGCGGCGGCGGGCGAGGGCTAGGGAGGCGATGTCGAGGCGCAGGAGACAGGGCCGCGCTGCGCTGTCGACGGGGAGGAGACGCAGGCCACAGGCCAGGCGGCGGGCGACTCGACCACCGGGCGGCGACAGCGGCTTTTGGCAGCGTGGCAGCTGCTGGTGGCGGCGACTGGCGGCGGTCTCCAGCAGGACGGCCGAGGGAGGACAGCGGCCACTGGAGGGAGGGGAAGGAGGGGACGGCGGGCTGGGGAGGAGACAGCGCTGGCGGGGGGAGGAAGGGAGGGAGGGAAGGCGCGGGGGAAGGAGGAGAAGAAGGGGCTAGGGGAAGAGAAGGAGTGGGGGGAGGAAGGAGGAGAGGGAAAGGAGAAGGAGTGAGGGAGGGGAAGGAAGACAGCGGGAGGGAGAGGAGCAGAGAAGGAGGAAGAAGAGATGGAGGGAGGGAAGAGAGGAGGAGAAGGAGGAAGAGGGAGATGGAGGTAGCGATGGAGGTAGCGGGAAGGAGACACGCATGGGGAGAGAGAAAAAGAAAGGGAGAGAGAAAGAGAGAGAGGGAAGGGCGGTTGGGGAAGGGGTGGACAGTTGGGGGGAGAAGGGGTGGGGGGGGGGGGGGCCCATGGGGGGGGGCCATGGGGTGGGCAAGTGGGGGGGGTGGAAAAAAAAAGGGAAAGGGGATGGGCAGGGGCAATGGGCGGGGGGAAGGTTGGATGGGCGGGGTCTAAAAGGGGGCGTATCCCCGTCCCGCGCACGGGCGCGGGGCGGGGTAAAAAAATTTACCGTGACGGGATTAGAATGGCACCGGGAAGACGGTACGGGTTACGCGGACACGACTGGGGCGCGTGGAGACGCGTTAAATCGAAAAAGGGCGCGTTCACGCGCAAAATGAGCGCAAGAAAAAACGAAAAAATAAAGAAAAATTAATAACTCCCAATCCGGATGTCAAAACGAAATATCGTAAAAACGAAAAGTGGGCAGGACGACAGGGGGAGAAACAAGAAAAATATGGGACGGGTGTTCCGGGAGGGGTAAAGGGCGTTCACGTGCAAAAAACACAAAAAACGAACCAAAAACGCAATTTTAAAAATTAATATCGAAAGATTCGTGCATCGGAATGAAGTGCAGAAAAAAGGAAAACTATGCAGAAAGATGTGCCCGACAATTCTATCATGTCAAAACATAATTCCGACTGAGATAAGACACGTTCACATGGGAAAAACCCAAAAAATAAACCCGAAAATGGGATCGGAAATTAATATCTGACAAACCGTTCACCGGAATGACATGGAGTAAGAAGGAAAAATGTCCGCAGAAAGGAGTGGCACAGGGTTATCACGTTAAACCGCAGTTCCGGCTGAAATAGGAGGGGTTCACATGTAAAAAACTCCAAAAATACTCCCGAAAAGTCATTTAAAAATTAATAAGTAAAAATCCAGAAGTCAAAAAAGGGTGGAGGAAAAAGGAAAAAGGTAGGGGAAGGCACATGGGACACGGTTGTCAAAGCAAATTGGAATTCCGATGCAAATAGGGCAGGTTCACATGGAAAGATGTCAAAAATACGCACGAAAAAGTCTTTTAAAAAAAACCCGAAAAATTAATAACGGACAAACCGTGTATCGGAATGATGCGGAATAAAAAGGAAAAATGTCAGGGGAAAAGCGTTGGTCAGGGCTATGACGTCAGAGCATGATTCGGAAGCAAGAAAAGCGCGTTCACATGGAAAACCGGCTAATTTGTGCAAAATGCTTCAAACATTAATAACTCAAAAACCGTGCACCGGAACAGGGGTAGGTAAAAAGGAAAAATGGTCAGTTCAAAGGGAGGAACAGGGCTATAAGGTTAGATTTGGATTTTGGTGAACGTAGGGTGCATTCACATGGAAGGACCTCAAAATCAGGGAATGAAGAAAAACTGCAAGGAAACAGCCCCAAGGGTGGGTGGAAAATAACCGGGCGGGTGGGAAGGAACCCCAGGAGGGTAAAAGCAAGGCAAGGCATTCATGCATGAGCAAGATAAGGCATATGCAGATGGGTATGCAATGTAGACGCGCAGGGACGCGTCCCCACACTTAAGACCTTAACGGATAGGGTTAACCGAGCAACAGGGACCTAGGACCACGCCACAGACCATCCACTAACTTCCCCACACTTAAAACATGACCGGCACGAAAAAAACCAAAGTGTAGGGTTAGAAGAACTTGGCCCATTTCGTCAAGAATCAAGGTTGAGTATCGATGGCACGTCCACTGTTGTTGTCGGCGCTGGAGGAACCAAAGCATCTCTACAGCACACGTTCATCATGGCAGAGACCACGCGGCCGTACCCAGGGAGGTAGCTGATGGAAGGAATCACAGGAAATTTGTCGATGATGAGGGATATTGCACTCAACTCACAGTCACTCAATTGGAATGAAAGATCAGTCACTCGCCCCATGACTAATATCTCTTGAGGAAAAAGGATTAAGACCCATATCTCATACCCGGTTGAGGAATCATCAAAGGGGAATTGGTGCAAAAAGAGTATGCCAGGGTGCATAGTTGATGGTGCATTAGTGCGTCCAACCCGTCTGGCATAGGTGCAAGGAGGAAGGCAAGGGAGCCTTAGGGTGCAGTGTACAGAACAGGGTGATGTGTCTTGTGTTGATGGGAAAGACCCATCCCGTGGGTGCATAGGGAAATAGAAACATACCTGACTCCAAGTGTCGTAACGTCCCTCAATCTCACCTCTCGGTAATTGATTGAAGAAACTCCAGTCACACTCAACCCACCCTCTGTCTCACGCTCTGTTGATAGATACCGAAGGGCAGCCTTTTCCTGAAACCCATGGATGTAATCCTCACAATCACTTGTGCAAAGGGTGTATGCCTTGTGCGCAGTTGATGGTGCAACTGTGCATCCCGCCCTGTGCCGGCATACGGTGCGAGAATGAAGGCCAGGGAGCCTTATGGTGCAGTGCACAGAAACAAATCGTGCGTTGTGCATTGAGAGGCCCATCCCGTAGGTGCAACACTTCATTCACACTTCTCACCTCTCATTCGATTTGAAGGGAAAAGACTGGTCTCTCGCCCCACCCTCTGTCTCACTCTCTGTTGATAGATACAGAAGGCAACCATACTCACTTCCCCATCCGGTTAGGATGAAAGCTCACATCACTCAAGGGGTTGTCGATGAAGATCGCGTCATCAGTTGTTGAAGAGGCGTACCCAGGGAGGTAGCCATCAAATCGAACGTTGTATTGGACAGGAACATGTCATCTGCTAGAGGACAGGTAATCACTTTGCAGAAAGACCCAGGACACAGCGTACCAAGGGAGGCAGCTTCGGAATTGGATCCGAGGGATATCAATCAATGAATCCACTTTCTGGACTGCTGGGTGTTACCACCTTTTCCACAGCCAGCTTCTCGCCCAAGGGTGTTTATCACATTTTCTTGGAACGAGGCCTGCTATGACAGGGAATTGCTTCCTTTTCTCTCATAACAGATTTGTTTATTTGTTTGTTTTTTTTTTCTTTCTTTCTTCTTTGTTTTTTTTTTTCTTATTTTCCCCTATTCCTGAGGGTGTTTCCACCTTTTCTTGAAGAATAGGTCGGCATGACAGGGACCTAAGTCCTTTTCTCCCATGACCGATATGTTTTGTTTTTTTGTTTTTCTCTTTTTTTTTTCTTCATATTGAACAAGGAAATGGTAGAAAAACCATGTGTCAAGACCCACCTCGCCACTGTCGCTGGTGGAAAATAGAAGATAAGAGATCAAGGCTGGAAGGGGGTTTGGAGGGGACAGAGGGTTGCGTCCACCTCATCAGAAGTGGCTGAAGAATGGCTATCAAAAGTAGCATCATAACAAGTACAGTGCCGCGCCAACGAGGGAAAAGATCAAGTGTCCGTAATTGTCAAGATCCCCAAGGAGGAAAGTACTTCTTCAGGCGATATCCATTGATCAGAAAGGGATCATCAGAGGCATCCAGGGTCTGTACTTGAACAGAACCATTAGGGTTGACTGCAAGTACCTTATAGGGGCCCATCCACCGCTGTTGGAGCTTGCCAGGAAACTTGCCAAATCGTGAATCATAGGCTAGGACCAAATCACCTTCTTTGAACTCCTTGTGCTTGATGAAGCTGTCATGGTAAGCCTTGCGTCGAGCTTGCGTGGCTTCCATGCACTGTAGAGCCATCCTACGAATTTCGTCCAAACATTCCAAGTGCAAGAGACGGCGTTGCAATGAATCGTCATCCCCCAAACGCTCTTTGATCGCCACTCTCAAAGAGGGTAGTTCTAGTTCAACAGGAAAAACAGCTTCTGTTCCATACACCAACTGGAAAGGTGTCTGTCCCGTTGCTGCTTTATGGGAGGTTCTGTACGCCCAGAGGGCCTCTGTAAGTCGATCGTCCCAATCACGACGATGTGCGGCAATTGTTCTTGTCAGAATTGAGCAGAGGATGCGATTGGTGACTTCGACTTGGCCGTTGGCTCTGGGGTAATAAGGAGTGGACTTGCGATGGCGGATCTTATACAACTCTGTCAACTCTTCCATGACTTTGTTGAGGAAATGCGTGCCTCTGTCACTTACCAGCTCTAAGGGACTGCCAAAACGGGTGATGATATTCTCGTACATGAACAGGGCCACGCTGTTACCATCGTCCCGCTTTAGGGCTTTAGCTTCACACCACTTTGTAACATAATCCGTACATACGAGGATGTATCGGTTCTGTTTCCTTCTGGTAGGAGGATCGATCGGACCTACGAAGTCAATGCCCCACTTCTCAAACGGCTTCAAGGGAAGGATAGGTTGCAGTGGCATGGCACTTGTCTTGGTGGGTTTCCCCATTCTTTGACAAGCATCACATCTTTTACAGTAATCATAGGAATCCTTATGAATGGTAGGCCACCAATATCCTGCTAGCAGAGCCTTCCTGGCTGTAGCTTCTCCTGCAAAGTGACCTCCACATGGCTCGTCGTGGCAAGCCTTCAAAACAATCCCAATCTCTTCTCCTGCAACACATCGTCTGAGCACTTCATCTTTGCCTTTCTTGTACAGTGCACCACCTAGCAGGGTGTATGGGGCTGATTCTAGCATGAGCTTCTTCCTTTCCCGACTGGAGATACCAGGAGGGTATTGTTGGGTTGCCAGCAGATTGGCAATATCCGCATACCAAGGAGTGACAGTTTCCACCAAGAATAGGGAAGCATCAGGGAGGTCTGGATCATCCTGCTCCTCGTCTGCAGTTTGTGGGATACGCGACAGATGATCAGCCAGAACATGGGAACGACCAGGCTTAGTAATCACCTCAAAGTCAAACTCCTGGAATAAAAGGAGCCATCTCATCAATCGTCCTTTCACATCTGCTTTGTTCATCAAGAAGGACAGGGCCTCATGATCCACATAAAATTTAAAGTGGGTAGATAGGAGGTAATGGCGAAACTTCTCCAGGGCAAACACCATTGCCAAGCACTCCAGCTCGGTCACTGTATAGTTTCGTTCCCTATCAGTGACTTTTCGGCTTGCATAATAGATCGGTTGATCCAACTTCGAGGAGCCCTTTTGGCAGAGGACAGCACCTAAGCCTTCAATTGATGCATCAGTGTGTACGTGGAACTCTTTCGTCCAATCAGGAGGTTGCAGGATGGGTGCCTCTATCAGACACTGCTTCAGAGTGTGGAAGGCTTTGTCACATTCTTCCGTCCAAGTAAACTCTGCATCTTTCCTCAGGAGCTTATGCAAGGAGGTTGCCTTTGTTGCAAAATGGGCTATGAACCTTCTGTAGTAACCCACATGGCCTAGGAATCCCCTCAACTGTTTGAGGTTGGTGGGTGCTGTCAGAGCTGCGATCTTTTCGATCTTTGCAGGGTCTGTTGATATCCCTTGTGCAAAGACAATGTGGCCCAACAGGACTCCAGAAGAGACCCCAAAGATGCATTTGTCGGGGTTGAGGGAAATCCCGTACTCCCGGCATCGGTCAAAGCATTGTTCCAAATGTCCCCAGTGTTCACTGATCAAACTATAGACACAGAAGTCATCCAAATATACTTCAATAAAGTCGTGCAGATGATTTTGAAAGGCAGCCATCATGACTCGTTGGAAAGTAGCAGGGGCATTGCAGAGCCCAAATGGCATCACTCGGTAAGCATAGGTCCCCCATTCTGTGGTGAAGGTTGTTTTGGACTGGTCTTCTTCTGCGATTTGGACTTGGTTGTATCCGCTGAATCCATCCAGAAGAGAATAAAGCTCATGTCCTGCCACTGTGTCCAACAGTTGGTCTGTGAAAGGGATAGGAAAGTGATCCTTCTTTGTCTTGGAATTAATCTTTCGGAAATCCACACATATTCGCAATTTGCCATTCTTCTTGGGTACAACCACGATGGGTGAAACCCATTCACTATTTGCCACTGGATAGATGAACTCGGCTTCCAGAAGCTTCAGCAGCTCCGCTTTCACCAATGTGGAATAATTCGGGTTCATTCACCTCTGTCGTTGCCGTACTGGCTTGGCATCAGGCTCCAAGTCAATATGATGTTGACATATTGTGGGATCAATCCCCTTTAGGTCTTTGTAGGACCACGCAAACACGTCCAAATTTTCTTTCAACAAATTGTACAAGGTTGACAACTCCTCTTCTGGGAGACTGCTACCCACCTTCAAGTGGCGTTCAGTGCCTTCTGAATCCACAAAGGTTAACTGCCTTTCACCTTCTACCTCACGAATGAAGGTCCCACGGACTGCTTCTGGATACAGATCCGACTCCTTCAAGGGAGTGATGTCCTCTTCTGATGTCCCACTAGAACCAACTTCTTCTTTTGGTGGAGACTTAGGTTGCTCTTGAAGACGTTGGAATGGAATTAGAGCTGTTTCGGGTTTGGTTTCAAGATTAATTACGTCTTGGCTTGAAGACTCATCTTCTGAAGATGACACATCCAGGAACGTCACATGACAGGGACCCTCTAATTTCTGTTGGGTTTGTCGGATTGGTGCTTGTTGGCACGGTGCATCATCATCATCTTTCTTTGGCAAGGATAGGTTAGGACGGCAGGAGCCACACTTAAAAGACGGCTTGCTCTTCTTAATCCATTTCTTATAAAGGTTTTGCATATGAGAAGATCCATTTACCAGACCAAATGGTACCATCGCCATTCTGTCCCATAGCATGAGCTCGTCTGCTGCGGATGCTTCTGGAACTTCGTCCCCAATTGTATCCTCTTCAGGTGGGATAGACCCCGCTGGCTCACTTTCATCATTCTCTTCGTCCATATCATATTCATCCTCTTCTGTCTCTGTCTCTGCTTCTGCTTCTGTTCCTGTTTCTGCTTCTGCTTCTGTTCCTGTTTCTGTAGGAGCTCTGTAACAGAAGAATAGATTCTCTGTCTCCTCTTCTGCCTCTGTCTCTGGCTCTGCTGTGGCCATATAACAGGGAGAGCAGTACATCCATGCTTCTATCTCACTGTCAGAAGTGATTTCAGAAGTCATTCCCGGTTCAGGCAGGAAGTATTCACCCATTGATAATGGCTTTGCATCCTTTGGAAGTCGGCTTACTGTATCCACTGTTAAGGAATGTGCCACTGTTTTCTTAGGAAGGATTTGTTTGACAGCATCTTCGTCTGCTGATGTTCCATCCGTAACCTCATTAGGGGAGTCAGAAGATAATTCCAAGGAGGTGGATCCATGTCCTTTTTGAGAACCATACAGTTTCAGCACCACTTTGTTGGGTCCTCTGCCCAAGGTCAAAGTTCCTTTGAACCAATCCGTCCTTGCTCGGGCTTCAAAAAGCCATGGTCTACCTAGTAACAGAGGATAGGATGTACCATAAGAGTTTGGCTTCACCACCAAATAGGTCAGCCAATAATCTTTTCCAGCCACAGTAGTCTTCACATATGGGAGAATGCCCAAAGGCTTGATTCTACTCTGATCCGCCAGTCTGATGAGCCATTGGGTTGGTTGCACACCTTGTAGGCCTAGATCCTTCATTGTCACATCCGTCATAATGTTCACTGATGAACCACCATCAATCAGTGCATTTGAAATAAAGCAACCTTCTATCCATACGCCAGTCTCTGGGGTACCCGGATCTAAAAAAGCATTAGCCACATCCACTTCCTTTACAGGCTCTAGAGCCTTGTTGGACTTTGTTGCTGTTGAGGGAGCAATCCTTAAACCACGTCTTCTTGTCAGTATACTTTTGAATCTTTTCCGACAACTGGGGGACAACATCAATAATTGTCGGAATGTGAGGTTTGGTTTAAAGGTATCTAGATCTCTAACTAGATCATATTCCTTAATAGGATCCACTGGCTTCTCTAACCGGTTAGGGAATGGGGCAACACCCATTTTCATTTTCCCTCTTTCTTCCAACAGAGGAATTACAGGAGCTTCTTCTGCCACTTGTGACACTTCCTCCTCTTCTGTATCCTAGACCTCTGGTCCTGTCTCTGTAACTGTCTCTGTAACTCTCTGTAGCACTGTAGGGCTCTGTACGGCACTGTTAGGCTCTGTTCTGTTCTGTTCTTCTGGTGGAAGATTGAACTTCACTGTTCTGGCAGGAGGGTTATTTTCTTTCTGGATAGGTGGTTCCTTCTGCTTTGCACGCGTGATGGCAGCAACTTCCAATTCCACTAAATTGGAGGTAGGCTCTTGGGCCTTGGACGGCGGACTATCAGTAGCACTGTTTTTCACTGGGGCTGGGCTTGGACAGTCTTTTGCAGTGTGGCCTTCTCCTTTGCAACGACTGCATAAGGGCTTGTAATCCACTGACCTTCGAGGATTTGGACAATTTGGTGAAATGTGTCCCTTTTCTCCGCATCTGTAACACTCCACTTCTGATATCTGACCACCGCCAGACTGTCTTCCTCTGTAACTTTGAGAGGGAAATCTTCTGGGTCCGAAATTAGGACCAAACTCTCTAGGCTTGGGTCCAATATCTTGTGTTGTCATTTTGGATTCCAACAGGTTGAATCTTGCGTCTTCTTCCTTTCTTCTCCTATCATGCATCTCCTTCAGAGAGCAAATGTCCTCTGTATGATTCTTCCGCAAACAGTAGGAACAGAAGGCTCCAGGGATGGTTGGTTTTCGTGTACATTCAGTGGCTAAATGGCCCGCTTGATGACACTTACCACACCAAGTATTTGACTGCATCACATCTCTTCCTGCTCCTGCAATGTTGGATATGCTCGCTGTGTTCACTTTCAGCGTCTGTAGTTGCTCTGTAATCACATCCATCAACTCCTTTTTGATGTTTGCAACTGAGTTGGATAAATAATCCTTCAAGCTTTCTCCTCCGGACGTACTGGTAGGAGGGTTTTGAGGAGTCTCTGTAATCACTGCATAAACGGGTTGGGCTGGTACAGAGGGTTCTCTGTTCTGGTTCTGATTCAGAGCTCCTGTTTGAACTGTTGGCTGTTGACTCCAGTTGGTAGGGTTCCACTGTTGCTGCTGATTTTGCATTGAGGAAATTGGTTGAGACCATGGTTGTTGTGGTGGAACCACCATGTGAGGCATGGATTGTGGCCACTGTGGATTTGGTACACTGTACTGTGATACCGGGGGCATCTGTTGGTAGGGATAGGGAACAGTCCCTGGGACTGCATTTGGTGGGTACATCATTCCTGGGACCAGAGGAGGTAGGACTCCTCTTCCTGTATTCATTGCTAATCTAGCTTCCACTTCATCGTACAGTCTGGCACCTTCTGTTGCAGCTTGCAGGGTGGCTGGTCTTTGCAGCTCCACAAACTTACGGACTTCTGGTTGTAATCCTCTGAGAAACACTCCCTTCTGAATGCCATCATCTAGATTATGGTTAGTCCATCTCTTCAGGATGGATTCCATTCGTGAGACATAAGCTTCTACTCTTTCTCCAGAGGACTGACTTAGGTTCATAAATTCCTCTCTCATCCGCTCTTCAAAACCTTCACGCCTGAATTTAGTGAGGAAGGCCAACTTCAGGTCGTCCCATGTGCCAAAAGTTCCTGCTGCCTGTCTCTCATACCACTGAAACGCCGCGCCCTTGAAAGTGGCGGGGAATATTGCTAACCAATGCTCAGGGGTTCTGGCATTGTTAGCCACACACGCTACCATAAACTCTGCTACATGAAGATCAGGGTCTTCATTGTACTCTCCCTTAAAAACTGGCAATGGGACTACATTCGCTGGTCTGTCATCAATATTTCCAGGACGGATCTGGCTTGGAAGTGGACCTCCAGCAGGAGGAGGAAGGGCTTGATGTGCCATTGGGACTTCTGTAAAGAGTTCCGCAAGGGCGTCCAAGGCGGCTTCTGCTGCGAGCTCGCTCTCGGCTCTGATTCTTGCTTTCTCTCTTCTCACGTACCTCTGGACTCGTTCCAACGCTTGCCTTTTTATTGCGTCATTCATCAGGGGGTTGACTCCACTATGTTGTTAGTGCTCCACAGAGGGTTAACAGAAGGCTTCAGTCTCTGGAGGACTCTCTTGCCAACATTTCTTCTACTTCTTTCTTCTCAACGTCCCTAAATTCTGCTTTCATGCCACTGCACAGAGGAAGGTATTCAGTTCTGAAGGTGTCAAAATGCATACGTCTGAGCATTGTGGTGGTGCCATCATTATAGTAATGCCAGCTTCTGATGGTTTCAATAGTGTATGTTGTGAAAAACACTCTGTCTACCAACTTCCAGTGGGTTGCTAATTGAACAAACAGAAGATTATCAGTACACCAAGCATCCCATGTATCTTGCTGTTGAGCATCCACGAACAAATTCCAACTCTTTTCCTTCTTGTCCCTATGAACCTCTACAGACCAAGACTCCTGAAGCTTCTTCACAATCTCCCACTTGATAATGTCTGGAAACTTCTCAATGAATGCCAAATCTTCCATGGATGTTCATTCTCTCTGTTTTTGTTCTTCAGTTTGTTCCCAAACAGTTTGCCACCAAGATGCAAGTTTCTGCTGTTTCAATAGGAAGAGGAAACTGTCCACCACATAGAGCATGCATCATGATGGTGATGTGTTTCCGCCATTGTGGGATGAACTTCTTGTGGAAAGTGGCTTTGATTATGAGGAATTCCAACTCTTCAATGGAAGAAGGAACTTTACAAACATCCATTGAATTCTTCTCTTCTTGGCAATGCCATTTCCTTCATTTTCAGCCTCTTTTGGTGCTTGTTGATGGCAAGTTTCCCCGGCTGCACACCAAAAACATGGTGCCCCGAGAGGAACACCAAGGAAAAAGGAATTCTCTTGCAAGAAAATCTATCTTGTAACATCAACAAGCTTGTTTATCATATTTCATATCATCACAATGAAGAAAAGAACACCAGGCACAACAAATCTTCATGCAGCATCATGTAAATCTCCCACGGTTTTAATAGAATCAACCATATTCTTCAATATCTTCATAAAATCCATCAATATACCAAAGAAAGCAAAGAAGTACACCATCTTTGAATGGAAATACATCACATAGTATTCATCTTCAATATCTTCATAGTCTTCTCTCTCAATCTCTCATATACAATCACTCTGTTTGAGTAGAATTGGCTATCTCTGACTCTCTCTCTCACACTCCATCAATAATACATTATATCCTCACTACAATCTCTAAAAAATTACTCTCAATAATCACTCTTAGGTCGTGGATACCCCTCCCAAGAGGTATGTCTGATATGAAGGGTCACCAGAGCCACTACAGTGTCTCTTCACAGCTCACTACTGTCACTTCACTCTAGTCTTCTCTTGAGTCTTTAGCAGCTACTTCTTCCACTTCCTTCAGCTCTTTTGCACTTGTATTCACCTCTTTCCAAGGCTAGAAAACTTTCCCAAAAATCACACATACATTCCACAGAACACTTACAGAACAGTCTACAGAACAGTACCAGAACAGAGACAGTACAGAACAGAACAGAGACATAACAGAAACAGAACAGAGACAGAACAGAACAGAACAGAAACAATACAGAAGCAGAAGCTCTACAGAAGACCTACAGAAGGTTACAGAAGGTCATCAAAACCACATAACTTATACTCAAACCATTCAAAACTCTCACAAACCATTCAATAAGCTTTCACAATATCTCATTCTTCATCAATCAATACTCCATCCCTCCTTACAGAAGACAAAACAGACCAAAACAGAACAAAACAGAAGGTATACAGAACCTATCAAAACCTATCAGAACATCACAAAACCATCAACAATCATCATGAACTTCCAAAACACAATCAATATCATCCAAAACACTCTCAATCCACTTCCAAATCAATCAATCATCCCACAAAATCAATCATTCAGCTCTCAAAAACAACAAAAATCAGCCAAAAAACAAGTCATTTCAACACTCAACACTCCCTCTCCCTCTTCCTCTTCTTCTTCTCCTCCTTCTCCTCTCTCTCACACACTCTCTCTTTGATCACGCAGGGGGTGATGATGTCACGGCCAAGGGGTGCGCCATGTTCCTAGGATGGGGGGGGCTGCTGCTGTCCGTTGATGGAGGGGCCGCTTCCTGCTGCAGTAGTAGCCGGGGGGCTTTATAGAGGGAGGAGGTGGTATGGGGGGGGGAGAGATGGCCGTCTAACGGCCCCACCCCCCCACTTGGGGGATTGCATGCCCCCCCCTTATTTCTACACACACACACACACACACACACACTCTCTCTCTCTCTCTCTCTCTCTCTCCCACCATACACACAGCAGGGGGAGAGAGAGGGAGAGTTAAAAAAAAGATTGCCTTAAATTTTAAAAAAGCCTTTAAGGGGGGGTTCTTATGGGGGAAGGCACGGGGGGAAACACTAGGGGGGAATATTACATCCTCTCCCCCTTAGAGGAATCGAGATTTCCTCATCTTGAGAAGACCTAGGGAAGACAAGCACTAATGGGGCTTTACAACCTGTGGATTAAGACCCACCATGCATCCGCTACGCTACTCTTGATGTTTCAAGTAGTGCACTCATATTATTCGAATTAACCTTAGGTACAAGAGTAGGATCTATTCTCAATTGTGTTACATATTGATTAAGCCTCTAGGAATTTTAGTCCTCCTAATAAGGTTTAGTGGGTTCTAGATCTTCGTCTTCATCTAATCGGCCTACATATCCATAGACTGCACATGTGTAGCTTCCTTTTCTTGGAGGCTCAATGTCTTATGGACTTAGATCAAGGCATTCTGCTTGAATGTGTCCTAGCTCATTACAATGGAAGCATTGACAGTAGGGACATCTCCTACAGATGTGCCCTATCTCTCCGCACATATGGCATCTCTTATCCTAATCTCCATAGTCATCTTTGCTACAATTGTCTGATTTAAGTTCTTGGTCGATTGGATTCGCTCGGAGTAATGCGTCGATTGGATTTGCTCAGAGTAATGCGTCTTGCAAGTCCGTTGGGCGCATTGATTCCAATTGAGTGTTTATGGGTGGATTCAACCCAACACAGAATTTTGGCACCTGTTGTGTTACGTCCATTGGGGGTGCATACTTTAGGAGTGAAACAAACTTCGAATAATACACTTCAAGGGATAATCCTAGCTGCTTCAAGTCATAGAATTCATTCATCTTTTGTGTGCGGTAGGCAGGTGGCAGATACATCCCTCGCACAGCTTCCTTAAGCTTATCCCAAGTGACTGTCCCCTCTAAGATCGCTTGGTCTCTACATCTGTGTTTCCACCAAAGTCTCGCTTTGCCTGTAAGATTAAGTTTGGAGAGCATGGCTTGGTTAGCAGGTGCAGTTCTTGTTGCCTCAAAATAGTCCTCCATGGACTCAATCTAGATCTCGACGTCGGCTTGAACAGTCCTTCCCTTGCCATCAAACTCGGGTGGCTTAATTTGTTTGAGAATGAACTTCTTCTCTTGCATGTCAGCATTCGTGGGTGTAGAAGGTGCCTGACAGTCAAGCCATACCACTTAGGTTATTTTTGTTTAGGATATGTTTATGAACCGAACATTAATCAATCATGTATCATTAAGAAGTTTTGCTATGTTACCAACTGTAATGTGCCCGCCACTCAAATTGTGAGACATGTCTTAGCAGCCTATTGAGAGATCAATCTAGAAGGCACTGCCCAGCACTCCCAAGGGATGACACGAGGTTTGCCAACTAGGGTCTCTCGAGTCTACCCCATTGAGAGATCAATCTAGAAGACATTGCCTGGCACTCCCAAGGAATGACACGAGGTTTGCCAACTAGGGTCTCTCGAGTCTACCTCACAATGGAACTTATCCGGCCATTCCCACTAGGATCGACCTGAAGTCCAAATTCCTAGCAGTCAAGTCTTCCTAATAGCCTTCTAGCATCGTTCGACAGTTGCTCCACTTTGCGTCGATACAACTAGACCCAAGCAGACTCATACTGCACTTGGTTCAAAGAGAATGGGAAACGAGAGGGAGGCATCGCTCAACCTCTCTGTCTATAGGGCATAGTCCCATTCCAGTCCCCTAAAACGGTATGAATCAGCATTTCAAATTACAAGTTCTAACATCCTTATCTAACTAACGTTCTCATCAAATAAATTCCATTGAGGAAAGCTCTCGGCTAACCGAGACCACCCTGCCGTAGGATGGACTCGACGGTCACATCCACCATGCTTCCCTTGAGGGTTGTTTTAGTTAACTAATTACCTACCACATTATGTTTGACACATTAAAGAAGCTCCCTTAATTAACCCATTAATCATTTGTTCCTTTATGTAATTTCACGCACAGATAGGAAGACAAGATAACAAGATCAAACTCTTCCTTAACTTATCTTCAGATTAATGTTTGTCTCCCACCCATACAGGAGAATTAAGTGTCCCTTTCTGCCTCCGTAGAAAGAAAATCCTTTCGTCTCCCAGCAATAAAAACCCGAAGGTTTATCGTACCAAGATTCTACCTTGTAACTAGTATCAAGGCCTTAAGATCCCATCTCGAGTCACATAGAACACTTGTGTAGGGTCCGGAGGCATTGGGATTTATGGCCATAGCCCCCCTGGCACCCAAGCATCCTCCTACACTAAGTAATTTCCACGGAGAGACCTCTCGCGGCGGGTTCGGTCCACATTCCTGGCGCGGATTCATAACCCCCTTGGTTAGGGTTTGGCGGTTCGCGGGGGTAGCTTGTGCCATCCTTCCTTAATTATCCCTTCAGGAAATCATCCACAGCTGAAGCAACTAGCCTAATAACATTTACTAGGAAAAACATCCCTTTTGTTCCCATGGCAATTTATCCTTATAGTTCCCGCCATGAAAATATAATCACTTGGATATTCATCCAAAGCCACAATCAATCCTTAAGTATCCTTTTGGAAACAATCAAGCTGAAACAAACAGCCTAACATCCTTTTTGTCCCATGGCAATCAGTCATCACAGACCCGGCCATGAAATCATCAATCACAAACAACTTGGATTAGCATCCAAAACCACATCAAGCAATCACCTTGCTTATGACCCACCTATCCTTAGTAAGATTCTCTCCTCTTACCAACACAACCAATCGATATTCACTTGGAGATACCCTTTTCAAACAATCAAGCATAACTTGGGTCAACGGTCAATTTAGAGTTAGGTCACCAACTTCTATTAAGCTAGGAACATATCCAATTGCGATAATCTACAGCACGATCGATAAATCAATTCGCATGCAATTATACTTCACCTCTTACCTTCTTTTGAAGCTCTCTTCCCCTTGGGCGTTTCCTTGTGGTAACTTAATCCTAACTCAAAGCATTGACTGGTCAACCCAGGCAACAGACAAGCCTTATTCGCAACCCATCCAAGAGCCTTTTATCCTTCTAGTTCTTTACTCATCTCTCTTTAACCAAGTAAAGTTAACACACTTGGCAACGCAAGACTTTTCACCTAGGCCTTCAGGATACAGTCTAGATGCATGCGTCCCTTCCATCTCTCTTAGTGCGGTACTATGCTGAATTCTCCAATCAAACTTACCCATCATGCACATGGTGCGTATAATATATTAGTACATCCTAAACGACCTTTAACTCTCTTCATTCCTGGCAACGAATACTTATTGCTAATGCACCGGATCTCATGTGACTTGCGTATATGAAAGTCTAGGTTTCTATCCATCGGTACAATTGCATCCTATGAACGGAAACTAAAATTTCATGTTTTTAATTTTTATGCAGATGCAAATCGTGATTTTTATTGGTTAATTTAAGCATTGCTCTACGCGAAGGTCTATCATTTTATGTACAAATTTATGAAAACCTTATCATTTCATGTGCGTCAATCCATGCAGAATCCATTCTATTTGTCCGCTTGACTTCCATGCAATCATCTCGTATTTGCAATATTTCATGTAACAATATTTCATGTACTAGGCTAGTCAATATTTCATGCAACTCAAACACTTGAATTTTCATAGTTATGCACTTTAAGTATGGAAGAAAACCATGAACAATAAGCAATAAGAATAGCGGAAGGGTTAGAGGACACCATCTTTGAGGGGGGTGGTCAATGTCGTCTTCTGATTTCTCTTCAAGTTCTCTTCTTTCTCACCTTCTTCTTCTTCTTCTTCTCTCTCTCCCTCTTCTTCTTCTTCTTCTTCTTCTTCTTCTTCTTCTTCTCTCTCTCCCTCTTCTTCTTCTTCTTCTTCTTCTTCTTCTTCTTCTTCTTCTTCTTCTTCTTCTTCTTCTTCTTCTTCTTCTTCTTCTCCCTCTTCTTCTCCTTCTTCTTCTCCTCCTCTCTCTCCCTCTTCTTCTCCTTCTTCTTCCTCTTCTTCTCCTCCTCCTCTCTCTCCCTCTTCTCCTTCTCTCTCTCCCTCTTCTTCTGCCTCTTCTTCTGCCTCTTCTTCTCCTTCTTCTTCTCCTTTCCTCTCTCCCTCTTCTTCTCCTCTCTCTCCCTCTTCTTCTCCTTCTTCTTCTCCTCCTCTCTCTCCCTCTCCTCCTCCTCCTCCTCTTCTTCTTCTTCTCTCTCTCCCTCTTCTTCTCCTTCTTCTTCTCCTTCTTCTTCTCCTTCTCTCTCTCCCTCTTCTTCTTCTTCTTCTTCTTCTTCTTCTTCTTCTTCTTCTTCTTCTTCTTCTCCTCTCTCTCCTTCTTCTCCTTCTTCTTCTTCTCCTCTCTCTCTCTTCCTCTTCTTCTTCTCCTCCTTCTCCTCTCTCTCACACTCTCTCTCTTTGATCACGCAGGGGGTGCTGACATCACAGCCAGAGGGGGGGGTGTTGTGTGGGGAAGGCACGGGGGGAAACATCGGGGGGGGGGGGGGGGGGGGGGATATTACATGCACTTGAATCCCATCTTCAAAATCGGCTCTCATAATGATGGGAAAGCTTTCCACACGTGCACAAGATTGTGATTATGTAGCTACCAAAAACACTATTGTTTCCCTACTATGATAATGATGATGATGGTGGCTAGTTACAAATTAGCAACAAACAAACAACAAATGATGATGTTACAATGTTGATGCTCAGGCCATTGATGGTGCATTCAAAAATAGCAAGCACAAATTTAATCAAGTAGGAGATGATGTTGATGCTTTCCACATGCTACACATGATTGTGTTGATGAGAAAGAGATAAGTACAATGCTTTAAATGATGAAGACGATTATGATGATCAAGTTTTCCACAAGCAGTGGTAGTAGATATAACATGAAGATGAAGGTGATATAGATGGCAGCTTGCTTTGATCATCAAAGCAACAGTGGCAATCATGGTGACTACTTTTATCACAAGCAGTAGATGAAGATGAGAAATATGTTTTCCACAAGCAATAGTAGATGCAATCCTAAAGATATGTTGATGTTAATGGTACCTCACTCTGATCATGAAGAACTGAGGAAGATAAAGATGATGATGATGATGATGAGCATGAGGTAGAAGATATAAACGACTAGTAGTATGAAACATGGAGCAAGGTTGTTAAAAGTAACAATGACTTTTCTTCTCTATTTTCTTCTCCTAATTTTATTTATTATTTTCTTCCTTTTAAAAAAAGGAAATCCTATAAAAGCAAGCAACCTAAGGAGCCCTCATTGGCACAATTTAGTGGTTTTCCTAAGCAATGCCACTCGATACTCCTTAAAATAACAAGGGGTTTGTCACCTAGGTGCTCTTGAGTCCACTTCACAATCAAAGGTTCTGGCCATAACCATAAGGGTTGACTTGATTTCAGTTCCGTAACTTGGCATTAAGGTCACCTAACAAAACTCAACTCTAATGTTGGTCCTTGAGCCACTCTATTCTCAATTCAACTCAACCTAAAGCAGATCAATGTTGCACTTGGTTTATAGTGAGTGAGAAACAAGGGGGAGAAATATGTGTCGATCCATCTACTTGTAAGATATAGTCTCAACTCTATTTCCCTAAAACAACATTGATTGAGGTCTAAGATGGCACACTAGGTAGTCATGCATTTGGCCATTTTCTAAATTAAAAGCCTTGAAGAAAAACCCTCAACTCACTAAGACCACCCATCCATAGGATGGATCCGTTAGGAATCTCATTCTTCCACTTTCCTTGGGGGTTTGTTCTAGTTATCTAATTATCCTAACATATTTATGCTGACATGCAAAGGCAATATTATTAATTAGTCATTAAACATTGGTTCCTTCACATAAATTATGTCACAAACACAAAGACAATGTTAAAGTAATCTTTTGAATGTAGTTATAAGACAATGTACTTGTCCCACACCTTCTTTAAGGTACAATGCAAACATAATATTATGTCTCTTAATTCAGGACTCGTGTTCAGTCTTAGGAACATGATCCACCAATCCACCATTATCTAGCATCAGGGCCTTCCAAGAAGTCCATCATGGGTACGTAGGGGTTCGACATAGTCTCGATGAATTTATTGTCAAAGCCCTTGACACTTATTGTCAAAGCCCTTGACACCCTTGTTGCCTCCTAGCCTAGTGTCCTCCCTACAGAGAAGCCTCTTGCATCTTGGGTGTCCTAACTTTAGGCATGGTCAAAATAGCCCCTTGGTAAAGGTCTCCCACTACTAAGCTTGGGGGATATTTAGTGTGTAATCAAAAAAATCTAGTCATGAGGGCATAAGAACTTTCGTGCAAATACACGGCCAAGCAATCAGCCTATGGTCAACAAAAACTAGAAAAAAATTTCTTTCCATAATATCAACCCGACAATTACTTTGAATACTCCATAAAAATCAACCACTTATCTTGGATAGCAAGACTATCTCTTTCACAAACAACTAGTCTTTTTTTTCTTGCAAAATTTTGATCCACTGGCGTTGCCTCATATTAAGATTAGGCTGAGTGAAAATCCACTTAAGACTTTTATGATCTATGACTGAGGAAAACTTATTTCCAAGCAAGTAATGTCTCCATAATTTGAGAGTGTGAATCACAACTAACAACTCCAGGTCGTGAGTAACATATCTCTTTTCACGAGCTTTCAATTTTCTCAAAGAGTAAGCTACAAGATGACCTTCCTGCATTAGTACGCATCCCAATGCAAGAGAGTTGGTATCTATGACAACTTTAAGTTCCTTCCTTAAGTCACATAACCTTAAAATAGGAGCAATTATCAAACTATGATTTAATTGCTCAAAGCTAGATTGTTCAATCGGCGTCCAAATAATGGCAACTTGCTTTTTGAGTAGGTCTACAAGAGGTGCTACAATTTGGGCATAGTTTCTGATGAATATCCTATACCATCCTGTTAGACCTAGGAAACTTGTCACTTCCTTGATAGTGGTTGGGGGTGGCCAATCTTGAACATATTTGACCTTGGCAGGATCTACTAATATACCTTCAACAGACACTATGAGTCCCAAGTACTCAATATTTCTTTTAAAGAAGGCACATCTCTTCTTCTTGGCATACAACTTGTGTATTCTCATTGTCTCCAGGACAATGCGAAGATGTGGTTCATGATCTTCTTCCTCCTTAGAATAAGCTAGGATTTCATCAAAGAATACAAGAACAAAGTCATCGAGATGAGGTCTGAAAATGTCTTGCATTGACCTGTTGAAGGTAGCTGGGGCATTTGTCAACCCAAATGACATCATGATGAATTCAAAATGACCATATCTTGTGTTGAAGGAGGTTTTAGGAATGTCTTCATCCTTGACTCCGATCTAATAATATCGTGACCAAAGATCGATCTTAGAAAAGATCCTTGCTCCTTGTAGATGATCAAGAATCTCATCTATCTTTGGGATTGGGTACTTATTCTTCACTGTTACATGGTTTAGCCCTCGGTAGTCGATACAAAGATAGAGAGTTTCATCTTTATTCTTTTGGAATAATACTGGGACCCCCCATGGTGAACTACTTGGCCGAATATACCCCTATTCTAGTAGTTGTTTGAGTTTCTCTTTTAGTTCGATGGCTTCAGAAATAGATAGTTTGTAAGGTCTCTTTGCTTTGGAGCGGCTCCTAGAACAAGTTTCTTCTTTTTTCAAAGGTAACTCAGTTAGCTCTTTAGGAAATATGTCGGCATATTCTTTTAACCAAGATGGTTCTTCTTCTGTCTTTTGTTAAGCTTGATCAAGTAAACATGTAATCCTTTCTTCAAGCCTTTCACAATTCGAGAAGCTTTTGCTAATTGAACTTTAGGTCTCCCTATTTCACCTTGTATAGTTGCTATTTCACCATTCAAATCTCGAAATGTGACTTGACCTTTTCCACAATGGATATGAGCATCATTGGGAATCATCCGATCCATTCCTAGTAAACATTCATAAGCTCCTAAGTTCATTACTCTGAATCTCATACTTGAAAGGTTTTCTCCTAGGTTAAACTCTACCTTGATAATTTATTGTGTAGAAAGTACTTCTTCCATTTGCTAATTCTAGAAGCAGTTTTGATGCATTTATTGTATCTATTCCTAACTTCTTGGCACACTTGAGAGAAATAAATGAGTGTGTACTTCCATAGTCAATCAAAACTTTAAATGGTTTACCTCGATGACTAGCTGGTATCTATATTATCGAATATTGATGATTTGGGCCCTTCTTGTGGAATGCAACATGAACAGTTGCTTTTTCAATATATTCTTCCACAGTAGGGTCTTCCTCCTTATTATTAGTCTCTTTTAAGGTAATATTTGGCGTTCTTCCTCTTGCCATAGCTACTTGACCACAACCTTGGATAGCTCTGCCTTGACCTTGAAATTGGCCTTGGTGATGGTTTCCACCAAGATTTGGACAATCTCTCTTGAAATGCCATGGCTCATTACATTGAAAGCACCTAAGACCATTCCTATTTCCCTGGGTAGGAACAAAATTTTCAATTGCATTGGATTTTGCCTTTTTCTTCTGACCTTGATAAAATTGGCCTTGGGTTATTTTTGCTTTTTGACCTTTGAATCCTCCTTTGCTTTGGTTATTGTAGCTCAAAAACTTATTATTTTTAGGCTTTGATTGTACATCCTGCACAATAGGAGCAGCTCGAATCAAAGCATCTTGGAGGCCTATTGGGTGCATTGATTCCAAACAAGTTTTCAGAGGAGAATTTAGCCCATTGCAGAACTTGGACACTTGTTGAGAAGTATTCATGGATGGAGCATATTTAGAGGTGAAACAAGCTTGGAGTCATACGCTTCTAGGGTCAGTCCCATTTGCTTCAAATTAAAAACTCATTCATCTTCTAGGTGTAATAAGCTGGAGGTAAATATCTTCCTCTTATAGCTTCTTTCAGCAAATCCCAAATAATGGTATTTTCAAGGACGCCTTGATCTTGGCACCATTGCTTCCACCAGAGTCGAGCTTTGCCAATTAGTTTCAGCTTAGCTATCATGGCTTGGTTGGCTAGGATAGTTCCAGTAGTAGTAAAATAATATTCCATGGATTTTATCCAAATTTATGTATCGGCTTCCACATTCTCGCCTTTCCAGTCAAATTTTGGAGGTTTGATTTGCTTCAAAAGACTCTTTTTCTCTTGGGCTTCGTTGGGAATTATTGTGGATGTGAAATTTTGGGAAATTTTCAACAATTCCCAAGTTAAGCTTTACACAATTTATATAGCATTAATATTAGAGTTTGATACTCAAATTATTTCTCTCTTAATTTATTGAAACAATTTCAAATAAAACTATTTTTTCCATTGCTAAAGTTAAACTACAATTTCAAAGGTTCTAAGGGAAAACAAGGTTCCATTATTTCTCTGATTGATAAAGTATCAATCAATCTTTATTACAATGGATGTACAAGGTAATCAAATGGGAAGAAATACATCATTTAGATAGCTCGAAGGCTCATCTTATTTTTTGCCAGAAAAGGATTCTAGGCTACAATATAAGCATGACACTCTGATGCATCCTTTATGAACTAACTTGGATTCTAAGAGTAGATATCTAGGAATTTATATTCTTGAGGGAGTTTAGAAAATCCATCCTTTTAGTCATTGTGGTGACTAGAGCAACCTATGACTTTTACTCTACTGGCTAGAAGGTTCTTCTAACTTTCTCATAGATGTATTGGTTTAGTTTGATCTTCTTGCCTCTAATATACATGGTTGAGTTTACACTAGCTTTATAAAATAAATAGGTCTCAAAAATTTTAAGATCTTCCATCCATTTTACCATTTTCAAATTATTTTGAAGATAAGCTAGACAGATTGCATTGATATTGTAATATCTCCGCACAATAAAAGTTAGTTGGTTGGTTCGTAAGTTAGTTAGTCAATTAATAAGTTAGTAAGATTACTAACTAAAGACTAACTAAGGTAAAAACTAACTAACATTTATTATTGATAATTTTTATTTAATTTAAAGTATTTTATTTAGAAAAATCAAGAGTCGTAAATTCGATATTTTTCTCGAATTGGCAAAGACCGTAGCTACCCTTCACGTAAATTACAACGTGAACAAGACTTATCAGTTATATTAATCACTAAGTTCACGTGTATAGTTTGGAAGGTCCAAAAACATTAGATTTTGGGCAAAGCTAGTATATTTTAGATATTATCCTAAAAGAAAAAGATATGGAGATTTTTGAACTGGATGTCATTTAAAAAGAAAAGACAAGTGATATTTTAGTTAATTTGAAGATTTTATAAAAAGAAAAATAAAGAAAAGTGACTGGCGAAATCGCGCGCGCCGCGATCGCAGTTTACAGGCAGTAGACAGCACTTCGAACAGAGAAAAGAAGAAGGAGTGAACTGAGAGCTTTCTAACCAAGTGTGTCTTGGCGTTTTACCCCCCTTTCGGAGCCAATGGAACCATCAGATTTATGATCTGAGCATCAGATCACTGATCTTTCCAAGATCCCCCTCCACAAAGAGCTCCACTTCTCAACCACAAGCCCTCTTCTCTAATTCACTATAAATATGAGGCATGGGAGAGGCATAAGAAGCATAAGGAGACCCCGAGAGGCTGCGAGAGAGAGGTAGAGTGGAGGATACTCCTCCAAGAGATTGTGAGGAAGAGCTTGCAAGAGAGCTTGAGAGAGAGAAAGAGAGAGAGAGAGAGAAGAGTCACCTCGAGAGGTTGCAAGGAAGAGAATTAGCTCAATTTCCTCTCCTAGACTGAACCATCTTCTCTTACGATCTCCCATCTTGAATCTATTCTACCTTCTTAATCTCTTGAGTCTACTTGCGGACGATGGCCCCCAAGCAAAGAATGTCGCGTGTGGATGACAATCGTGCAACTAGCAACAAGGCTTCGGGCAAAGGCATCACTGTCAATCCAACTGCGGTTCCGGTCGTAAGTAATGTATTTTCAAATTGATAGATGCTTGCTTTGATTCTCATATGAGATACGTTAAGCCCATACTATTGCATGAGTATAGGTCATGGGAAAGGATAAATTTCATCTCGCTTACTCGGGAGATGGAGTTTGTGAAGTGCATATATCAAGGGAAGATAATTGCACCTAGTTACATATGACTTATTTGCTAGTAGAGCAATTACAAGGAAGAATTAGTCAAGCGTTATGAATGTCATAGTCATTAAAAGAACGACATTAAAAGATTGGGCATATAAGTGCTAGATTAAAGTATAGTCAAGGGTTATAGATAGCATAATTGCTAAAAGAATATGACATTAAGAATCATGAATGGAGAAGTACTAGTTTAAAATTTAGATACCTCAAAAGTACTTAGTCTAACAGGCCAAATATTAAGAAAAACTAGATTCTAGGTCAATGCGAGGCCTATTGGAGTCTAATTACTTGAGATCATCTCGCACTTATCTTATCAAGTATTTATATGTTATGCCTATAACATGTTTGATATATGAGGATAAATTTCTATTTGCCTCATGACTTGACTAAGAGCTAGTACAAGAAATTAATCATAAGGGTTAAAACTAAGATATCTTGAGATCCGTTGGATAAGGATGACTTTTGCCAATCCAAATTCAGGGTTGGGTTATCAATCAAGGTAAGTGACCTATAGAACTTACATCATGAATAGTGTTTGAACCCTTAACATATGCCCTAGCCGAAGGAAGGAAGTGTTAAGAACATGTTTGCATGGTATTGCTCTTAGATCCCAAGGGAGAGAGAAAATATACAATGGAAATGTTATATCGTCTATTCTTGCATTGTTTGAAAAGAATGCAATTGGTTTTGTTGATTGATCGAACAACATCCTAAATGTTTTTACATTCAATTGGTTGTTAGTTATTGTTTGGATGATTATTCCAAGTGCTTGTGATTTATGGTAAATGCATGGCAAGGGTCTGTGATGACAAGTCGCCATGGATTAAAGGAATGTTTTCTTGGAAAATGATATTAGGCTGATTGCCTTGTTTGTGCTTGATTCTTAAAGGATTTAATTAAGGAAGGATATATTGTACGGGTGGATCACCTCCATGGTCGCACCGCGTATTAACCCGAAAAGGGCACTGCTCGATTCACGGGCCGAAGGTCGAGTGGTGAAAAGGCCAACCACGGGAATGATGTTTCGCTCCTAGACAGCTTGTGGGTCAGTTGGAGCTTTGGACACCCCTTGCTAGGTCAAGAATGGAGTTGAAGACCTCCGTGGCCCCCAACATCTGGGCATGTTGGGAGATCCTATTCTAGATAAAGGATTGAGTTTTGGTGCCATGTGAATTGGACTAGTTACTTCTGCAAGGCAGAAGGGATACTTCTGTTGGACAGAAGCGAAATATAATTTCTCCTGTATGGGCGGGAGACAAAGATTAACTTGAAGATAAGTTAAGGAACTTGTTTGATCTTGTTTGTCAATAGATTGCTTTGCTCTGTTTTCGTGTCTGTGCTATAATTTACGCGAACGAACCTTGTTCCCTAAAAGGCTTAATTAATGAAGCTGATTTTAAGTGTCACACATAAATGTGGTAGGACCCAATTAGAAAACTAAAGCTATTAAGGGAAGCGGGTGGGCGGAATCCCCGACGGGTCCGTCCTATGGCAGGGTGGTCCCAGAGAACTGGGAGGCTTCTCACAAGTTTTTATCGTCATTCGACCTTTAGATATTGATAGGTCAGAACCCGATTCATGCCGTTTTAGGGGACCGAAATGGGACTATGCCCTATGGGCAAAGAGGTTGAGCAACGTATCCCTCTCGTTTCCCATTCTCTTTGAACCAAGTGCGGCATAGATCTGCTTCGGGTTGGATATCTCTGCGTAAAGTAGGATGTCCAATACCCGACGCTAGAACGCTAACAGGAGACCTTGACAACTAGGAACCCAAATTTCAGGTCGATCCTAGTAGGTTTGGTCATGAACGTTCCGTTGCGAGGCGGATTCGGGAAACCCTAGGCGACAAAACTCGGAACATTCCTTGGGAGTGCCGGGCAACGACGCTTAGATTCGTTTCTCGATAGACCGCTAAAAGAGTGCCTGGAAAGTCGATGGGCGGGCACCTCACAGATATAGCAGTATCCTTTATCGTCTTTTACGATATAGCGGCAAGGGGTTGTATAACTAATCTAATATTTGCATCATCTAATTTCTCTAGGCAAAACTGGATGAATGCATAGCTGACATAAACATTACTTGGAAGGTCAAGAATTATTTCCAAGATTTTTTATTTTGCCATAATTCAAAAACATACATTAACAAAGAGAAGAAAACATGTCCTAGACTGTATTTAAAAAAATATATTTTTCTTAAGCTTATGTCATATTCTATACTAACGTGCACTCTAATACCAACTGTGAGGTGTCCTCCAGGCTCATTCCAACACACACCTTTTTGTAGTCCATCGGTAGGTTTTTCAAATGATGCCACCTAGTGCTCCCTTGGAACATCACATGGTTTGTCACTTAGACCACACCAAGTCTACATTGCAACAAAAGAGTTTCGGCCAAACCCACTAGGATCGACTTGAATTTTTGGGTTCCTAAAATCAAATGGGTCTTTTAGGAGCCAACTAGTGTTAGTAATTTCGAGTTCCCAGTTCTACATGATTAATCAAATTGAAGTGGAATTGTCATTGCACTTGGCTCAAAGGCAACCCTCCTGCCCATAAGGCAAAATCCCATTCCAGCCCCCTAAAACAATGCAAGTCGGTTCTACCTAATGACTAGTTTATCAATTTATGGTCTTCCTAGTCCTATAACTGATTTAGAAAAGCTCGCAGCTAACAGGGACCACACCCTATCGTTGAACACGGACCTATGTCGGAGGTTATGCCCACCCGCTTTCCTCTAATGATGCAATCATCTTTAGTTTTTTAATTACCTACAACACACTTATTGGAACATATACAACCAGCATTAGTCCATTAAATCACAAGTTCCTTCACATTGTTTATCTCACGGATACGCATACAATTTAAAAAATCATTGAATAAAATAAATTTATTTATTATATTGGAAGTTTATTACAATTTTCATCTTTTCGACCCTACAAAAGATATACAGAATTCCATGAGGGTATTTTGCCCACCAAGATTCCACCCTTGTAACTAGTATTTAGGGTTCCAAGATCTTATCCTGGGTCACGAAAAGGGGCTTGTTAGATTCTAGGAGTAATGAGGAATTTATGCCCAAAGCCCTCCCTGGCACCTACATTTTCTATTGCCCGAGGTTATCCCTACAGACAGACCTTTCGCTATGGAGCCGGTCTAAGCCTCTCAAATTATAACCATGACCCCCTTGGAGTAGGGTCTCATCGCTAGCAGCTTGGGGGTAGCCTAGTGTGATCTTTCCTTTTATCCTATTTGTCAATGTTTTTAATCAGAGATCTAGATTCTAGAAAACACAAACAATCCTTTCAAACAATGACAATCACACCATCGCGTAGTTCAAAGCTTCCACAACCAAGGTAGAACTTATCCTAAGGTAACCTTACATTCTAATGAGGATTCTCCTCTCAATAAAGAAGTGCTGAGTACATCGCTTCCAACATGTTAAGCAAGAATTTTCCATTTGGGGCTAACTTACACAACATAAGCAAATTTCCTTTAGAAAAAATATTGTGAAAATAATTTAACGAGATGACTTGCAAGACCCTTAAATAGACAAGCGTCATTCAATCTTAACCTTGTTGCGTTGACAATATATCAAGTTATTTTAATTAATCTCGAGTGCGCATGTAGTCTTTTACTCATTTTGTGCAATATTTCTCCTACAAATATTTCCATCATGATCTTACGAATTATAATCTTGATTAATCTAACTACAAATCATAAGTAGCAGTTAACCATTTATGTGTGTGTAATACTCTTTCTAGATGAAATTGTCAATTCGTGTGAGTGAAAAATATAGAAGCTACTATTTTTTTGTACTTAATTCTTATGTGAATAACCTAGTTTGGCATGATGTTTTTGGGAATTTTGTCTTTGCTTGCACTTGCACTCACCACACCCAATGTTTCATTGATAGCAGAAACTCTAGCAACCTCAAACACTCCTGTATATTCGACAATACCCGTTTGATTGATTGTAGTGGTTCTCATGGTCTTTCCACCTCGTTGCTTTGGAGCCATCGTTTGCAAGTGGATTCACAAGATAAAGGAGGAATGGATTTGGGACGGGAGAGCGTAAGAGAAGATGGCTTAGTCAAAGACCGAGACATGGGGGTTGAGCTAACTCTCTCCCTCGCACCCTCTCAGGGCAACTCCTCTCTCTCTCTCTCTTCCTCTTTCTCCCTCTCTAGCTAAGTCTACAACCTCTTGGAGGGGTATCCTTCCACCTACCTCTCTCTGCCTCCCTCTTGCAGCCTCTGGAGGTCTCCTTGTGCTTCTCTAAACTGCTCCCCATGCCTCTTATTTATAGCTAAATTACAGAAGAAGGGTTGCGGCTAAGAAGAAGAGCTCTTTATGGAGGGGATCTAGGTAAAATAAAAAATCTACAACTTCTAAGATGCAATTTGATGCTCAAATCACAAATTTGATGGTTTCGTTGGCTCCGAAAGGGGGGTAAAACTCAAAGATGCTTAAGCAAAAATCTTCCAGATCACTCCTTCTCCCTCTTCGGAGTGTTGTTTGTTGCTAGTAATCGCGATGGGCACGATTTTGCCAATCCTTCTTTTTGTATTAAATCTCCAAAATTGATTTTAAAAATCACTTGTTTTTTTTACATAACACCTTGTTCTAGAAGTTTCCATAGCTTTTTAGAATAACTATAATAAATAATTTCTAAATTATTAAAAATATACTAGTTCTATCTAAAAATATAGTATTTTTGGATCATATACACATTGACGCTAATGTTTAATATGGCTCATAACTCCCGTTCACGTTGTTGTAAATTCCGTGTGAGATGGGTGGCTTGTGAGACGAGTGGCTATAATCCTTGTAAATCTGGAGAAAATGTCAGGTTACGATCCTTATTTTTTTAAAAATTTTGTTATTTAGATTTTACTTTAGTTGATCTTTAGTTAGTAACCTTACTAACTTACTAATTGACTAACTAACTTTCAAACTAACCAATCGACTTTTAATTGCATGGAAGTATTACAAGACCTTGATATCCCACATAAAAGATCCATTTTACCACTCAATAATGTGATAATCCTTACTCCACCAAATTATTTTTCCTTGGTGGTAGATAGTGCTCTAAATATGGATACTCAAGATAAGGAATGAATTTCCCCATCCAATAGTCTTAGTACCATCTACAAGTTTAAGCTAAATCTTGAAGGATCTCCAAAGGCACCAAGTTTGACATCATGCCCTATACATAATAGGGCTTTAGTTTATTTAAATTTATTTATTTTTTGAACTCTACCCCTTGCAAATCTACTAAAAGGACAATAGAGCCATTTTTCCTATACAAATAATATTATAAGGACCATGGAAAGAGCTCACAACAAGCATCATAATATATAACCAATTGGCCCGTAGCAAGTGTATACTTAGCCCAAAGGTCATGAAGTATTTTCATTTTCTTCTTCCCTACTTCCTGCTGTAGCAAGGCTTGTAATCTAATCTTGTCAAGATATGCAAGGAAAATGAATCTTTTTTGAGATACTTCCTCTTTACACAAAGAATGGTTTAGAGAAAACCTTATTAGAGGCAACTCAATCTCCAAAGGTAGAATAAACTCTTCCTCATATACTGATTTAAAAGGGGTGTGACTTTTAGCTCTTTTAGCTGTCATATTATAAGGCTAGACAACATAATACAACTTCTTATCCTAATCACGCTTAGCCTCAAATTTAAGTTTGTGGGAAAAAATGGAATAGGAATAGAGGTTTTCAATTTATGAAACACCTCTTTTAGTTTCTTGGTGTACACTTGACCATTATCATGGGGCTTTTAACCTATCACATTTAGAATATGTAGCAAATATTGACCACCTCTCTCGAAGGCAAACTCTCTTGGATAAAATGTCCACAAAAGCTCTTTATTGGTACTCTCTACTTGTCCATTAGCTTGGGGCTTGTAAGGCGTGGTCTTATTATATTTAATCTTCAAATCTTCCATCAAAGCCTCAATTACTTTATTCAAAAAATGTGTTCCACGATCAAACACACAATCTCCTTAGGTAAACCAAAACAATAAACAATCTGCTCTAGAATAAAACTCACTGTTTCTTTGGCATTATCCTTTATCATAGCACGTGCTTTAGACCACTTCATGAAATTGTTTGTTGTTGACACAATGATATAATGATTTTTTGTAGTTGATGAAGGATGTATAGGTCTAATGAAATCAATGCTCCACTTCTCAAATGTTGGTATAGCCATAATAGGAGTCAATGGGCACTTCCTATTCTTCCTATTATCATGTCTCTGACATGTATCACATCTCTTGACACATGCAAATGCATCATGGAAAATGGATAGCCACCAATATCTAACTCTCAAAGCTTTCTATGTAGTCAACAGTCCAACAAAGTGCCCTCCACACATGGAGTCATAGCACTCTTCCAAGACAAATGGAACCTTATCACATGCATAACACATTGGTGATAAACATCATTGACCCCTTGCCAATATATTGTTCTTGCAATCAAGGCAAAGTTCAAGGTTTGTGATGCCAAGAGGCATATTCCACGGTGGATTTTGTGATTATATTTATTTGATAGGCTTATACACAAGGTAGATTCCTTGTGCAAGAAGTTGACAGGAACGCTTGTCCTTTTTGGACATCAGATTAATTTAATGTACACATGGGTGATTCCATAGCAGGTGATTCCATAGCGGATTAATTTAATGTACACATGGGTGATTCCATAGCAAGTGATTTTGTAAAAATACATATTAAATTTGTAATGAATGAAGTTGAGAGGAGAGAGAGGAAGAGATGAAGAGAGAGAAAGAGAGCAAGAAGAAGAGGAAAGAAGACTAAAAGAGGAGAGAGAAAAATAGAAAAGAGGAGAGAAAGAAGGAGGAAGCCATGGAAGTTGGAGATGAAGGTGAAGAGTATGATCTTGATAATAATTGGTTGCCCTAATCTGGGGCTCTTACACCTTATATACCCTGGTCAGTGTGACTGGGTGTCTAAACCCTAGTCGGTGTGTGTCTTGCTTATTACAATCCATCCCACCCTGAAGGTTTTTTCCCTTTAAAAAAAGGAGAAGTAGAGGGGAGTGATGGGTGGGCTAATGGAGGGTTTCAAAGTACAACTTTGAGCCCTTTGATAATGAAAATTGGGTGGGTAGAGAGTAGGGACAGCATGTTGTCTAGGACCGGCTTGCCAAAGTAAACAAGTCATAACTTTTGATAGGTTGTTCCAAATAGGGCCTACCTTATGTCAAAATGGAGCTTATGATGAGTACTTTTAGCCTATGTAGAGTGCACATGCCTAAGATTTGAGTAAGTACAAAACTATTCTAAACAGTGTATAGTATGCAAGTAGAGGGTGCTCAAATGGGGTATGATCGGCTAGTCTTCTAGCCGTGGGGCCTCATGGAGGTAAGGGAATTCACTAAAAATGGTTGTTGGGCTCTGAGAGGCTTCTTCTAGGGGTAGTCCTTGCCATTTGATGAGGTGTTCTTTAATGGATTGAGACCGTAAGTGCTTATCTCATTGCTCGATGATTGCTTCATGAATATACTAAGTGATGCCTTCTTCATCTATGGGGAGAAGTTCTTCCACATAGTCCACTAAAAAGCCCATAAAGGGTTTCAGCTATCTGACATGAAACACATTGTGGATTTTGGTAGTAGGGGGAGTTCTAAGTGGTAGGCCAAGTCACCAACTCTCTTCATGATCCAGTATGGGCCATAGAAGTGGTGGGCCAACTTGTTACTATTGCTCTCTTTGAGAGTCAAGTAGTGAAACTTAGGCACCTTCAAAAGAACCAATTCCACTTCTTGGAATTCTAAATGCATTCGTTTCTCATCATCATAGAGTTTCATATGTGTTTTGGCCTTCTAAAGGTTCATTTTACATTGCTAAAGTAAGGCTTGCATGCGATCCAACTCAACCTGACTTTGAGGAATGATCTTATCATTAAATAAGACTGTGGGAATGGGAACCTTATACCCATATAAGGCCTCAAAGGGGAAACTCCAATGCTAGAGTGTGTGGAGTTATTATATGTAAACTTAGCCAAGTGGAACCACGTATCCCAAACTGTGTGTTGTACATCATGGCAAAAGTGCCTCAAATATATCTCAAGCCATTTGTTTACTCTTTCAGTCTTGCCATCAGTTTAAGGGTGGTATGCAGTGGATGGAGCAAGCTTGGTCCCCATGGAGGTGAAAACTATCTACTAGAAGTTGCTCATAAACTTTGCATCCTGATCATGTACTATGACTTGTGGCAAGCCATGCAACTTGAATATATTTTCCATAAACTGAGTGGCCACCTGAGAGGCAGTGTATTGGGTCTTAGTGGGGATAAAGTGGGCACCTTTGTGAGGCGATCAACTACCACATAGATATTATTCCACCCTTTCTTGGTTGCAGGAAGGCTAGTGATAAAGTCCATTGTGATGTGAGTCTATTTCCCTTCAAGCATAGGGAGAGGCTGCAAGAGGCCATCAAGCTACCTGAGTGTATCGTTCTTGTTCTGTTGGCATGGAACACATTCGATCACAAAGTCCTTGACATCCCTCCATAAGCCTTTCCAATGAAAGCTCTTGGAAATCCTGTCATATTTTTTTAAAAACCCCAAGTGACTAGCCATGCGGCAAGAATGCATCTTTTCCATGATCTTCTGCATGAAGGGGGAAGTGTGGGGAATGACAATCTTGCCATGGGACTGAACAAGTCCATGTTTGTGCTAATATTGGGATTTTTTAGCCATGACCCCATGCTGTAATTTTTGAAATATGTGGCTAAAGTGATCATCTAACAAGTAAGCCTCTTGAAGCTCTTCAACCCAATTACTGTGCAATTCAGAGATAGATGATACTCTGCATGCCCACATTCGAGAGAGTGAATCAACCACAATATTATCCTTGCCCCGAGTGTGCAAGATGTCAAAGTCATAGTTTTGTAAGGTTTCCACCTATTGTCTTTGCTTGGGAGTCAAAGTGGACTGAGTCAAGAAGTACTGGAGGACTCGGTGGTCACTTTTCACCTGGAAGCAGCTGCCATACAAATAGTGGTGCCATTTCTTGATATCATGGAGGATGGCCAACATCTCCTGGTCATATACATTCATTTGCATCTCCTTCTCATCAAGTTTGCAGTTCTCAAATGCAATCACACCATGCTCTTGCAATAGTACTGCACCAATACCCTGGCCATTGGCATCACAATGAATGGTAAACAGCTCAGAGAAGTCAGGGCAAACAAGGATGGGGGCTAAAGTGAGTGTGTCCTTTAATTGTTTGAAGCTATGATCAGTAGTGGCATCCCAAAAGAATGGCTCCTTTTTTAAGCGATCAGTCAAAGGTTCTACAATGGTGGCATAGTGCTTAATGAAGCATCTATAGAATGAGGAGAGACCAAGGAAGCCACACAAAGAAGTGGTGGTGGAAGGAGTGGGCCAATCTCTAACACATTACACCTTCTTTGAGTTAGCCTGTAAGCCATTTTTGCTCACAATGTGTCCCAAGTACTTTACGGATGTCTGCATGAAGGTGCATTTGCTCTCCTTAGCAAAGAGTTGATGCTCTCTCAATATGTCAAACACCCTTCTGACATGTGTCAAATGCTCCTTGGATGACTTGCTATAAATGAGGATGCCATCAAAGAAAACAAGCATAAACTTGAACAGAAAGGGTTGTAGTACTTTGTTCATGAGGCTCTGAAATGTGACAAGGGCGTTAGTCAACCCAAAAGGCATCACAAGAAAATGATAAAGTCCACGATTAGTCCGGAAGGCCGTTTTGATCTCATCTTCCCCCTCATACGAATCTGATGGTAGCCAAAGCGCAAGTCAATCTTAGTGAAAAAGCATGCCCCTTTCAACTCATCCAACAAGTCATCAATCCGTGGGATGGGGTGGTGGTTCTTCACTGTGATTTTGTTCAAGTCTGTGTAGTCAATGCACATGCAAAAGGAGCCATCTTTCTTTTTGACTAATAGGATAGGGGGTGCATAGGGGGAAGAACTTAGTTCAATGAAACCCATCTCTAATAAATCCTTGACTTGCTTTGCAACTTCTTTACACTCACACTTGGAGAGTCTATAAGGGGGCTTGTTTACTGGCTTGGAATGGGGCTCTAAGTCAAGTGGGTGGTCCACTTGTCTCTTAGGGGGGAGGGCTGTAGGCATCTGAAATAGATCATTGTATTCCTCAAGTAAGGCCTGCAAATCTGAATCATTAGATACTACAGAGAGCTAACCAAAGTTGTCCTTATTCAATTGCAAGACAAAGATTTGTGAGCATTTCTTAAACTCCCTTTTGAGTTGCTTTGTTGTAATGAGCTGAAAATCAGCATGATCTTGAACTCCCTCTAAGTGGATAGGCTTCCCATGCATCATAAACTCCATGTAGAGCTAAGAGAAGTCTATAGCAAAATTTCCCAATTGTTTTAGTCAATCAAAGCCCAAGACAACATCAATGGGGCCCATATCTAGGGCAATCAGATCAACCACAGTGCCACATAATTTGCAGCCAAGCATAAGGGAACTGTAGGACATACATGTGTGTTGATTTCTTCTTCTCCATTTGCTACTTAGACCTTCAAAGGGTGGTGTAGTGCCAAAGGGATGCATTTCACCCAACCAATGGCTGATTTATTGACAAAACTGTGAGTGCTACCACTATCCACTAGGATGAATACATGCTTTCCATTGATACTTGATGCCATGAGGCATATTCCACGTTCTGTAAAACTATATTTATTTGTCAGGGCTCCTACGCAAGGTGGATTTCTTGTGCGAGAAGTTGACGGGGACACCTGTCCTTTTCGGGTGTCATGTTAATTTAATGTGCACATGGGTGATTCCACAATAGGTGATTCTGCAAAATACATATTTAAATTAATGGATGTTTATGAGTTTAGAGTGCACTCCTATTAAATTAAGGTTAGGATAGAGTTCCAACCTATTTATTTATTTTGTAGTTGAAGACTGCTAGGTATTCACTTTTATTGGTTTAATTTTATTATTTTCTAACAATTGTGAATGCTTGAGTTGATGTGTAGAGCAGGCAATGGTGGCATTGGGAAGCACTAGGCAATTGCGTGTATTCAAATTACTTAGAAAAAAATTATCATTTTTGATGGGCGCGCGCCTTATCATTAAAAGTGTGGCACTAATATTTATTTAGGCACGCTTATTTATTGAAACACTTGACAAACATTTATTATTTTGTATGCGCATGGATGCACGATTTAAATATTTCATTATTGGACATTTTATTTGGGCATAGCCTGATTTTTGGACCACCCAACCACTTTATTCTTTATTTGGACAAAAGCAAACACAAAAGCCAAAGCATACTATTTGTAAAATTGGGCTATTTTTGAGCTTTGAGATGAATAAATTTATAAATACATACCTTGTGAAGCGCTCACACAAGACATGGGGGGAGATTGTACCCAATTTGTCTCTTTTCTTAATGTTGTACAAATCTATCTTTTTGTTTTAGGAGCTTTAGTAGAGTTATTTTGTTCTTGGGAACCTTCCAGCACTCGTTATGTATGCATCCAGCATTCGATTTACGCATAGTGGTATCAGAGCGAAGTTGAGATCAAGGGCCTCTAATTGCTTACCATGTCATGCAAAGGCAAAGATCCTGGAACGAATAGGCTCTAGAGTCAGGAATCGTCAATACCAATGTGTTCCTGGCGATTAAGGCCCCCCTGCTGTGCTGTTGGATTGCGAAGGACCACTCTTTGGCGACGGAGGACCACCTCCCAAGCTCCTTTGCAAATTAGTTTTATTGACAGAGAAAAATTGATTAAGTTTGGGATTAGAAAGCTTATTGTTTAAGCTTTGAAAAAGCTTAACCTTCAATTTCAAACATCCGCGGTGGTAGGATGTACTGACTACCGTCGAATTCGGTGTCAACATGTCGCCATCCTATCATGTTAATCCTCAAAAAATTCAAGCTTTTTCTTTAAAGCTTAAGATTACTAAGCTTTCTAAAGCTTCAAAATTCAATCTTTAAATTTCTCCTTAGCGGACGTTCACACCGAGCTCTTCTCCAAATCAAACTCAAACCGGTTTTGCAACTCCAACAAGCCCCTGTTCATACCTGTACTCTGACAGAGCCAAATTCCAGCAAGCAGATTGTTATACACAGTCTACAGAGATGAAGTATTCATTGGAAGAAGACCTTCATCAATTACCGTACTTGCAAAAGAAGAAATATCGTAAAAATTCATATGAAAAAAAAGAAAGCAAGCCTTGTAAACCCAACCTTAAGTTACACTCATCCCTCTAACAAGATTTCGAGTGTGTAAGGTTGTTTGAGATTTTGCAGGATATCCAATAAAACCATGGAAGATTTTATAAGCAAAGATGATTTACCAGAACCAACGATGGAGCAAAATTTGGACCTAATTATGATGCAGCTTCAAGAGGAACGAATATCACATCAAACTTTGAAAGCTCAACTAGCTACTCTTCAATTATCTACTATTGATCAAGATGGAGCGCAACTCGAAGATGTTATACAACATACGATCGATGTGACACTTGAAGCACAATCTATCAGGAAAGAAGCCAAGATAAGTAAACAAAATTTCAAATTTTGTACTTTTAATGGGCTACGTGACATAAAAACTGTTATCGCTTTAATCAGTTAGTTTGATGATTATTTCCATGAAGAACAGTATGCCGAAAAAGATAAACTCAAATGTGTCACTAACCATTTAGTGGATAGAGCATCATTATGCTGGACTATTTTCCGCAATAGTATTTATTGTCCTACTACTTGGGAGGCTTTTCAAAAGAAATTTTTGCATAATTTTCTTCCACCTCAATTCCATGAAAAAGCAATCAAACAGTGGGATCTTCTACAACAAAGAGATCGTGAGTCTATTTCGCAATACACTGAGCGTTTCTAGAATGCCTTATTGCAACTTCAAATGCTTGAAGATGTACTTGAGGCAATCCACAAGCGCAAGTATATGTTTGGTTTACTTGGTCACTTCTATGTGGAGGTGAACATGTTTAGGTCAACGACTCTGGAGGATACGATTTCTTTAGCCCATGATGTTGAAGATAAAATTCGTGGACAAGAAAAGCGACCACAACAAATGTAACTAATGGTAACTTTGGTACAAAGCAATTTAATTTTAACTTTCAAAGATTCAATCAAAATCGCTTTGTTCCTTCTTCTTTCCGTAAATCTGGGACATGACCCCCTGCTTTACCATCAAACACAAATTCAATCCTAAGCCATCTTTCCAACCAAATCCCAATGTACCTAAACTCCTAGCCATTACCAATAATGTTTCCAAAGCCAAGCCTATAGTTTGCTACAAGTGCCACCAACCTCGACACCTCGCAGTGAACTGTCAATCCAAAAAGCCAAATGTTCACATCAACTACTTGGGAGCGACAAAAGACGAAGACTATGAAGAAATGCCAGATTTCACCGAAGATGATGATGATATTGGTACTACTTTCAAATACTTTACCAGGTATGCTAAATCCTCACTCATTATTAACAATGAAATGTCTTGTGCATGGTCACGAAAAGATTGTTTTACATGATGATGGAAGCACACATGATTTTATTTTTGCAAAATTGGTCAAAGAATTGAATTTACATACTGTTCCAACTCATTATCACATAAAAGATGCATTCTTAGGCACTAGATACAATGATACACAAGAAGTTCATGATTTAGAGATTAAAATCGATGATTATGTTAAGCACATAAATTTCTTAGTTGTGCCTTTGCAAGCTAGTGACATTATTTTAGGAATGCCTTGGCATCACAAATATAATCCCGATATAGATTATTCCACACATTCAATGAAAATTTATTCTAACGGAAAACAAATAACATTACATGGTATACATACCTTAGATAATTTTCCATTTCTTAGTCACACATATGCTAAATGTGCATTGAGAAAATGTAGCAAATCATACTTAGTATGGGTGAATGAAATTGAAGCTAAGGAAAATCAGATGCATCCTAGGCATGCACAATTTTTTTCACAATTTAAAGATTGTTTTGCTACTTACCCCTTGGTTTACCACCTACACGTCTTGAAGATCATGAAATAGATTTAATCCTAGGTTCTCAACCACCATGTAAAGAAGCTTATAGACACAATCAAATTGAACAGAAAGAAATCCAAGCCCAAGTTGAAGAATTGTTAACTTGAGGACTTATTAGGGCTAGTAGTTCTCCTTTTGATGCACTTGTCCTATTAGTCAATAAGAAAAATAATACCTATAGGATGTGCATTGATGACTATCGTGCCCTAAACAAGATCACTGTCAAGAATAGATATCCAATCCCTAGGGTAGATGACCTCATGGATAAACTACAAGGGGCCACAATATTTAGCAAGATAGATCTCAAATTTGGATATCATCAAGTATGATTGGATACACCTGATATTTTCAAAACTGCATTTAGAACTCAATTTAGTCATTATGAATTCCTAGTTATGCCTTTTGTTTTTACTAATGCACCAGCTACATTTAGTCGTATGATGAATCGAATATTTTTGAAGCATTAGAATTGTGTAGTTGTTTTCTTTAATGAAATATTGGTTTTCAACAAAAATGAGAATGAGCATTATGAACATTTATATTTGGTTTTCAAATTATTGAAAGAGAATCAATTATATGCTAACACTAAAAAGAGTGAATTTTTCCAAATCCACTTTGAATACTTAGGACATATTGTTTCTTCTGATGGTATTACAGTCGATCCTAAAAAGATAGAATCAATTTTGAATTGGCCAATTCCTAGAAATGTGCATGAATTACGTTCTTTCTTAGATCTTGCTAACTTTTACAAAAAAATTGTGAGAAAATTTTCATTTCTTGCATTACCTTTAACAAAATTATTAAAGAAAGATATTGTATATCATTGGTCTGATAATCAGCAAAAGTGTTTTGATTTATTGAAACATGGTTTAACACATGCACCTATTTTACGATTTCTTGATTTTAATCGACCATTCTTTCTAGTAGTCATTGATGCTAGTGGATCAGGAATAGGAGTTGTCCTTATGCAAGATTCACATCCAATAGTCTATTCTAGCTACAAACTTAAACCCTCTGAACTAAAGTATTCTACCTATGATAAGGAATTGTTAGCTGTAGTACAAGATTTACGTCAATGGAAACACTATCTAATGGGATCTGAGTTCATGATCAAAATTGACCAACAAAGTATAAAACATCTCCTTAGTCAGCCACAAATCTCTGACCGTCATATCAAATGGTCTGCTTTTATTCAAAGTTTTCATCCACTTATCCAATATCAACTCAAAAAAGAAAATGTCGTTGCTAATGTATTAAGTAGAAGACTAAGTATCCATAATATCTCTGTTATATCTTTTGATTCCCTTATCCCTATGAAAGATACCTATGACCAAGACCCTAGTTTTCAAGCTGATTGGAATAAATTAGTTACTAATAACTGGATTCCAATTGATTCATTGTATTATTATGAAGGATTTATGTTTTATGAGAAAAGGTTGTGTGTAACTGTTTCATTTAGATCATTTGTGTTGCACGAAATTCATTGTCCCCCATATCAAGGCCATAGAGGTATTATTTTTACTTTACGTACATTGGTTGAAGATTTTTACTAGCCATACATGGAATCTGATGTTTCTAACTTTGTATTTGAGTGTTTAATTTATCAAAGAGTCAAGCAACACCATGGTAAACAATATGGTTTGTTAATGCCTTTACCAATTCCTGAACAACCATGTGAACATATTTGAATGGATTTTATAACTGGTTTGCCTAACACACAAGCTAATCATGATATGATTTGGACTATTGTAGATTGATTTAGCAAACAAGCATATTTCCTTCCATGTAAGAAAATATTAACTGCATCACAAGCTATACTATTGTTTTTTAAGATTATTTTCACTAACCATGGTTTGCCAAAAGTTATTATTTTTTATCGTGATTCTAGATTTTGCAATAATTTTTGGACTACTTTGTTTACTAATTTAGGAACTAAGATCGATCTCTCATCTGCATTTCATCTTGAAACAAATGGGCAAACAGAAGCTACTAACAGTACAATTTTAGATCTTTTGCGTGCATACACAATTTCAAAACCACAAATATGGGATACACACTTGCAATTACTTCAATTTGCATACAATAATACACCACATACTGCTACACATAAAGCACATTTTGAAATCATTTATGGACATAGATTGCCTACACCTGTTACATAATTATCAAACAAAGTTAAAGCTGCTGATGATATTGCCAATATACATGCTATTATTTTTGCTGAAGTTAAAGACATGGTTGCAAAAGCCCAGCAATCATACACGAAACAAGTTAACAAGAGAAGAAAAGCCATTAGTTTTAAAGTTAATGATTATGTTTGGTTACGCATTGAAAAGCAAAGATTGCAAAGTGTTGAGAAACACCCTGTTGTTAAGTTAGCCCCTAGATTCACAAGATCAATGACAATGCATTCAAATTAGAACTACCCCCACACTGGAGACCCTCCTTTGTTAGAAGAAGAAACTGAAATCCTTGAACCTGAAACTATTCTAGATACCGACTTTATGACCACTAGAACTGGCTGTAGATATTCTAGATATTTGGTTAAGTTTAAAAATCATCCTGTTGAAGAAGCCCAATGGATGTACGCCCATGACCTAAGTCTTTATCCCTTGCTACTCGCTTCACATTGAGCTAATAGCAATTGAGGACAATTGCTATTCCACCCCGGGGGTATGATGCCAGGAGGCATATTCCATGGTGCATTTCGTGAGTTTTTATTCCACAGTGGATTCTGTGAGGTTTTGCAGTGGATTATGTAAAACTATATTTATTTGTCGGGGCTCCTACACAAGGTGGATTCCTTGTGCAAGAAGTTGACGGGGACGCATGTCCTTTTCGGGCGTGATGTTAATTTAATGTATTCCACAATGGGTGATTCCGCAAAATACATATTTAAATTAATGGATGTTTATGAGTTTAGAGTGAACTCATATTAAATTAAGGTTAGGATAGAGTTTCAACATATCTATTTATTTTGTAGTTGAAGACTACTAGGTATTCACTTTTGTCGGTTTAATTTTATTATTTTCTAACAATTGTGAATGCTTCAATTGATGTGTAGAGCATGCAACAGTGGCGTTGGGAAGCACTAGGCGATTGCATGTATTCAAATTACCTAGAAGAAATTATCATTTTTGATGGGCATGTCATCAAAGGGGTTTTGGTCGAAAGGTCGAATCCACTGGGGATCAAAGGTAGAAGGAAGTAGAGATAGGAGATCGAAGAGAAGATAAAGAATGCATAGGAGGTAAACACAATAATGACAAAGCACAATGAATTGAATCAATATGTGTTGAAAGAACTTGGAATCCTTGCACTACTCAGAAGCAATCTCCAGGCATTAGATCTCATAGAGCTTCTTCGTAGAACAAAACATGCATTAAAATTACAACTCCTTCTCTACTGCTCGGAACCCAAATATGATGGCTCCGTTGGCTCCAAAAGGGGATGCCTAGTCACGGATCTCCCAGATCACTCCTTCTTTTTTCAGTTCAAAGTGTAGTTTTCAGCTTGTTTATAGCAATCGCAACGCGCGCGATTTCTCCAATTTGTCTTTTTTATGAGAATCCCATAACTAGCTGAAAAAGCAACTTGTTTTTTGCATGCCATCCTAATCTAGAAGTTTTTTCTAAATTTTTGGTATTTTTACAATAAATAATAATAATAATAGGCTAAAATTATCCAAAAATCTAGTATTTTTGGATCATCCATGCAACTCACCCTAATAGTAATGACTCAAATCACATTGACTCTCTAGATCAATAAGAAGTCAGATGATGATGCATTTCAAAGTTTTTCACACCGTGTCCGTGTAGTGGCACGATAGCATGCCTTATCATTAAATGCATGGTGCTAATATTTATTTAGGTGCACTTATTTATTGAAGCACTTGACAAATATTTACTATTTTGTATGTGTATGGACGCACGATTTAAATATTTCATTATCGAACATTGTATTTGGACACAACCCAACTTTTGGGCTGGCCAATCACTTTATTCTTTATTTGGAAAAAAGCAAACACAAAAGCCAAAGCATGCTAATTGTAAAATTGGACTATTTTTTAGGTTTGAGATGAATAAATTTATAAATACATGCCTTGTAAGCGCTCACACAAGGCATGGGGGGAGGTTATACCGAATTTGTCTCTTTTCTTCATGTCATGCAAATCTATCTTATTGTTTTATGAGCTTTAATAGAGTTCTTTTGTTCTTGGGGACCTTCGGGTGTTCGCTACGTATGCATCCAGCATCCGATTTTTGCACCAATACTGCCTTGAATGCGAAGAGTGCTGGGGCTTCGGGAACCCGTCCAAGCATCCAAAGAGATCAAGCAAAGGGAAGTGGTAGGTGAGTGGGATGTCAAATCAAGTATCCATGATGGATCATCTCCTGGGTCAAAGGGAAACCCATCCTCTAGGTCATAGAATTGCTCGTGATCAACATCCTCTGTAGGCTCAGCCTGGTCAATGGGCAAGTCATCCTCCTTAGTGTGCCAATCTTCCATGACATACATGCTATGAACTTTGACCTTGGCTATATTGTATGGGCATTTGAAAGCATGAACCGTAATGTACTTACGATGGGACCTAAAATAGGCCGGCATTGGCTATATCACTAGCTGCGGACCTCTCACATGCACAAGACAATCCCACGGTCTCGCGGTCAGGAGCATCTATAGAACACATTGCCTTGTCATTGTACGTACATTTTGCATTTGTATCGTGTTTATAGTCCAACCCTTAACCTTCTCAAACTCCCCAAAGGGAGACCTATAAATTTTGGTGTAATTCACCACGTAGAACAACATAGGAGACACCCCTTGGCTAAACAAGCAAAATTATTTCATAAAATAGACCATACCGCCTTTTGCGTGTTTCGGGTTTCTTGAATATTTAATTGGGACTATGTATTGACCAACCAGCCATGGATTTCAGCATAGATCTTTAGCCTTCAACCTCCTCAACCTCTTGGAACAATCCGGTGCCTCCCAGACAAGCATCCATCACCCGATCCTCTTCTTGATTCTTGCCACATGAAGTGCCTTTATGCAGGAGAGAGAGGGAGGAGAGAGAAAGACTGATTTTTTATCTCCACAACCAGGCAGCCATTTGAGTGCGGTCTGGAGCAATAGGGAGTGAAGATTGAGTGTAGACCGGGCATGTAATCAGTTGGGGGGTTGTTTACAGCCCCCATAGCCTCCTTCAATGATTGGATGATGGCACCTTCTTCCTGCACGGCCGAAAAAAAGGATGTCCCCCTCTCAAATTTAGTGTTTTTCTCCCGTTTCATCGTCCGACGTCTGATTCAAAGTCTGAAAATTTCTAGGTATCCATCTTGAAGGCCCGTGTACTGTCGGCCATCTCCAAGGGTCTTGTCTGACACTCCAAAAAATTATGAAAACTCACCACAACTGTTGTCAAGTGGGTATTTGGCATTGCCACTTAAAATCGTACTGATTGCAACCGCCACCTTTGACGAATTCTATTTTTCCCCTGAAATTCAGATATTTTGGCTATTTTTAAGCACTTCTTAGCATAAAAAATCATCTGTCATTGGCGAGCACCGGATAGGGCGACTCAGCTCGTCGAATCCCACGAAGAGATCTGCACATAAACACAACCACAAAGAGTATCAAGTTGATACAAAATAGATACACAACAAAATACATCACAGCTCTCACCTATCCCCTGTCAAAACCAAGGCATGAAATACACGAGGAGTAGGTCTAGCATAATCTGACAGAAAACCCAAGCTAGTCACTAACCAACTGCTCTAACACAGCCAAGCTAAAAAGAACTATCAAAGAGGTCATCCTAAGTGGTGGTTTGAACTACCTACCTAACTAAGGACAACTCAACTAGGAGCTTCTACTAGGCGAGAACTCCTATAGCCTAATCAAGAAATATTATCTTTTAGCACAGTGGGTCTTTTAGCCTCTTATTTTCCATACTCGGGTGTGTAAAAAGGAGGAAGCTGAGTGTAGTGACCCAAGGAGAACAGGGCATCGGCCTCAGGTCGTATCTCGGTACCCAAGAACCTACCAAGCCCTCGCAAGGCGACACTGAATTCTTTTCTAATGCTCACTTTTATTTTCGCTCCAATCTTCTTGTATTCTTTTTTTTCAGCTAGATGCCACCCCTAGGAAGACAGGGCATTGGCCCGAGTCTTGTCTCGTCCCCAAGAACCTACCAAGCCTTCGCAAGACGATAAACAATAGCTTAATGATTTTTCTTTTTGTCATTTTCTATTTCTATAAGGGTTAGAACCCCTTTTTACACACCTTCATATATTCATATATTGTCTTTCAGATATTTAGGGTTTTGCCTCTTTCCATCATTATTTTAGTAGGCTTCTCTAACTGCCTCACAACTAACAGAAACTCCTAGAACAGACACCTAGCAAGTCAGCAGAACAGGGTCACTAGAATTGCCTTCTAAAACAGGTCTTTCAATGCCTCACTGTGCCTTTGCAGGAGGCAATGACTACTCAGACCTCCCCCAGACATACAGAGTCTAAACCTAGGACTTCATGCCTCGATTGCCAGTCCCCAACAAACAAAAGAAAGTAACCCTTACACACACATATATCATTAATTGCTTAAGGGAAAAGACTCAAAAAGGGGACGAAACCACCTGGAATGGCCACAAGAAGCTCCTTTGTAGCAAAGGCTCCCTCCAACAACTTCGTCTACCTGTATGATGCAATCACTACAACAAAAACCCATTAACTATGCTTGTACCAAACAGACATAGGGCCCTCTTAGCCTAAAGAAATAGCACATTTCACTACAAAAACTAGTTGGCCCTCTTGGCCTAAAGAAATAGCACATTTCACTGCAAACTAGCTGGCCCTCTTGACCTAAAGAAATCAAATATGACACGAGAAAAATAACTAGCCCTCCTGGCCTAAAGTAGTAGATCATTAAAACCTTGAAACAACTAGCCCTCTTGGCCTAAAGAGATCAAGTAAACCAGCTCATATAGATCCCTCTTTGGAAGAAGGCAGATATACAAAAATACCCTCCATTCCAAGGGAAAAAAATGGCTCTTAGCCCTAAACTAAATGCATCAAGTTGTGACCCATACCTCCTGCATATATAGCAAGAGGAGTACGCATAACATGTCGTCTGATCAACCTATGGGTCCAGGATAATAATGGTAGATGGGTCTCGGTCACTCTTCACATTATCCATATCAACCATCACCTGCCATATAACGCATGGTCTGATAACATTCCCAACAAGCGACTAGGTCCTGTCTCGCGACATCCGGACTAGGACCACAGTTGAAGAAGAGGTCCTCTTCATAAGAAAAATTAGCTAAGAAATCCACAAATTGATTCCAAAAACGTGGAATGAGCTGAAGAGATACGCTCTCAAATTCATCAAGTAGGGTTATAGCAATGCGATGATACATACGAAGGATGGGATTCTGGACTGTATATGTCCAAATGAGTTGATTTAAGATTAGCATGGGAATCCCCCTTTACCAACAACCATTGAATACCACCTTTCTTGGCAATATTCAGTCCCATAATCAAGGCTTTATACTTTGGCATGTTGTTAGTGAATCTAACCCCGAAGTAAATAGCTAATTTCATTGCAACCCTACGTCGGGGATCTCGGATAACTACTCCAACACTCCCTTTTTTATTAAGCCCTTGGGGCGCTCCATCAAAGTATAACGTGTACATCCATAATGGGTTTACATAGCCAGCCATCAAGAACTCCCCTATTCGTAATTATGATAGTCAAAATTCAACATATTGAGAGGATGAACTGATGGCTCCATCCCACCTTCTCCATTAAACTCAACAGGGATGCTTGTGAAAATCTGCAAATAATGATGGCAGAAAACTTTGATCTCCCACACAAAGGTACCATCTTCTTGCTCAATCACTTTATATCCTTTGCTCCACCAGATAAGCTTCCCCTGGTGATATCTTTGGTCGAGATGTGGGTGCTCCAAATAAGGGATTAATTGCCCCATCAACTATTTTAAGCTCTCCTGCATGTCCCAAATCAACCCTAGCATAGACTTGTAATGCATTTAGCATGTTAGCATATTCAGAAATAATAAGGTTTAACCTTATTAAGATTAACCTTATTCTTAAATTTCACTCCTTCTAGAGCAACTAATAAAGTTGTGGACTTATTTTTACCTAACTAAACTATCTTGTAAGAGCCATCCCATCTAGGTTCCAGCTTTCCTGGGAATAGCTCCCTATACACATTGTAGTACAAAACTAACTACCCTTTCTTAAAGGTATATTTCTTTGCTTTTAGATCATGCAACCACTTCATCTGACGTTTAGCCACCTCTTGGTGCAACAGACTATGCAATTTAAGTTCATCCAAGTGGGCTATAGTCGTAAACTACTCAAATAGGGAATCTTCATCACCCAAAGAATGATTGATTGTGAATCTTATGGTCAGCAACTCAATTTCTAAGGGCAAGACACACTCCTCGCCGTAAACTAATTTGAATGGGGTGTGGCCAGTGGCTCACTTAAACGTCATATTATACGCCCAAACTGCCACATATAATTTTGTATCCTAGTCCCGCTTCTTTTCAGAGACTATTTTGGATAAGATACCCACAAGCTGCTTATCAGCACTTTCAACTTGTCCCTTTGCTTGTGGATTATAGGGGATTGTCTTATTATGCTTAATTTTCCATGCTTCAGTTAGGCTTTTAATCACCTTGTACAAAAAATGGGTTCCATGGTCCGACATTATTTCCTTTGGTGGACCGAAACGGCAGATGATCTGCTCAAGTAGGAAACTGGTAGTCTCTTTTGCATTGTCCTGCCTCATCGCCTGTGCTTCTGACCACTTTGTAAAGTAATCAGTTGCTACTATAATGTATCTTTTGTGAGTAGTAGACGACAGGGTAATAGGTCCCACACAATTGATGCTCCACTTCTCAAATGGAAGGGTAGCCATAATCGGCGTAAGTGGGTGCTTCCTATTCTCTCTACTATCATGTCTTTTACATGTATCATATCTCTTAACATAGTCAAATGAATCCTGGAATATGGAAGGCCACCAATATCTAGCTCTTAAAGCCTTCTTTGCCGTCAACCACCTAGCAAAGTGCCCTCCACAAGCGAAGTCATGGCACTCTTCCAGTATAAATGGAACCTTGTCAGGCATCACACATCAGTGATAGATATCATCAATACCCTGCCGATATAGTGTTCCTTCAATCAAGGAAAATTTCAATGTCTACTGTTTAATTTTCTTTTTCTCCGATTTTGATAAAGTAGCTCCAGTCTCTCCCATAGAAAGATAGTGCATTATAGCAGCATACCAGGAGGGAATAGATGCTGTATCAATCTTGAACAAAGTTTCCATGTCACTTCCTTCAGTCGAGACCTCTTTTGGCTCTCCGAAATCCAGAAGACACTCTACAATGCCCTGAAGCTTCGACGGCTTGCTCTTAATCTCATAATCAAATTCCTACAAAGTGATTAACCACTTTGCTAAACGATTAGGCGGCTATAACTTATTCAACAACAATCGAAGCCCTTTCGCCTTCGTATATAAAACCACCTTCTCATAAAGAATGTAATGTCTGAAATTTTTGGTCACAAATACCATTGCAAGGCACGACTTCTCCATATAGGTGTAGTTAATTTTCGATATGCCTAACTTCCGACTAGGAAAAGCTATCGGATGGTACCACTTCTCCTCCCAAATTTGGGATAAGTAGCAGCTAATACTATACATGGTTGCTACTAAAAATATATAGAACATTTTGCCCCTTTTAGGTACTTTTAAAATAGGCACTTTGGCAAGCTTCTGCTTTACATCGTCAAAAGATACTTTGCAAGCATCACTCCATGCAAATTGACAGTTAAAGGACAATAGGTTCATCAATGGCAATGTTCTTTCTGCCAGGGCATTGATAAACCTCTGATAATACCCTATCGATGAGAGAAAGCTATGCACTTCCTTTGGAATACGTGACGGACTCATGGCGACTACGACCTTGATTTTTTCAGAGTCAGTCACAATCCCTACGAAATTGACCACATGGCCTAACAATAGCCCATAAGGCACTCCAAAGACCCATTTCCGTGGGTTGAGAGCTATGCAAATTTTTTTGCAACGCTCGAAACACTTTCGCAAAATAATCAACTGCCTTTCTCTTACGATGGCTGCCCCTAGGTCATCAATGAATACTTTAAAGTCCTTTAGGGAGATGTCACCAAAGGTCTTGTCGGCTGTTCTTTGCCATGAAGCAAGTGCATTACATAACCCAAATGCCATCACATGGTACGGAAAGGTACCAAAGATAGTGATAAATGTCATTTTCAAATTGTCTTGCTCAGCAATCGCCATTTGGTTATACCTTGCAAAGCAATCCATGAACTAAATATATTTCCCTACCCCCGCCAATTGATCCAAAATTTGGTCAATAAACGACAACGGGTAGTAATCTTTAATAATTTGTTTATTTAGCTCTCTAAAGTCTACACAAAGGCGGATTTGATTATTATTCTTCTTTCTAATCACAACTGGCAAACACCATTCAGTATGTTGAACTAGGAAGATCAAACCCACCTTTTGCAACTTCTGAAGCTCTTCAAACAGTTCATCCCTTAGTTCAAAAGGTATATGCCTTACTTTTTGAAGTATAGGGTGGGTACCTTCCTTTACAGGAATGGTATGCACAGCTAGACTGGGAGGAATACCCCTATGTTTGTCATAGCTCCAAGCAAAGATGTCGCGGAACTCTTGAATCAGGGACACATGGTCCTCTCTCTCTTCTGAACTGAGCATGGAACCTAATTTGATTGACCGTGAATCATTAGGCATGCCAAGGTCCAACTCAATAACTTCTACATCTCTTATTCGATCTTGAGGCTCTATCATCTCATTCAAGGTTATCTGGTAAATATCCTCTATAGTGGACCCTTCTTTAGATCCATTGCTCGATGATGTCTCACTACCATATGGATCATCTACTATTTCTAGTTCAGTGGAGGATAATGGAGCTTTCTCACTCTGAGGAGACTCAAGGTAAGCATCCACTATTACAGGATGGGCACCTCGACCTAGAATCACTCGACCAGCGAGTATATCGACTTGACAATCTGTCTGTAGAATCCATGGCCTACCTAGAAAAACTCAATAGCTAGGATGTCCTGTAAACCTTATCACCCTGAAGTCTAGATAGCATTCCACGCTCGGAACTGTAACGTGGACTTTAGTGATTCAACCTTCTAGTTGTCTTAGACTATCATCAGCCATCCTGAGAAGTGTGGAGCCGTCTTTTTGGATCTCTAGACCTAACCTCTCCATCAAATCTGAACTCATGATATTGACGGAGGATCCAGTTTCCACGATAGCATGCTCTAATAATATTCCATCCACATACACTGGAACCCTAGGGCAATGCTTTTCAGCATGATCAAACCAATCCTCTCCCACTCTAGCTATGCCCAAAGGTTCTACAATATACCCTATACGTAGGATTTTCTTGAATTCCTTGCATACTCTTGGAGAAATTTTAATCAATTGTAGGAGATTTACGTCTGGTTTTAACTTCTCAAAGAGAACTTGCTAGGTCAAAGTCGTGGTAGTTAGCCAAATTTCTCTTCTCACGCCAAACCATTCTCTCATTTGGTCTTTCAATTGGCTTTGCTGCCTCTTTTTTAGTCTTTAGCTTCTTTCTTGGCAATCCTTTATCCTTCTCGAGATCAACTTTACTACCAACAGGTCTTAAAGGTCCACCTTCCATATCAGGATTCAAGACTCACTTTTCCCTAGCGTCTTTCTTAGGGTTTCCCTCGACAGGTTTTACAATTCCTTTGTCACCCTCTTTGATATTTTGACCTCTTGTTACGGCTCGTAGATTAGAAGTTTCAGCATCATTGACACATGCGGCCTCAATAAGGCTGACTCCACTACCGTGAGGCAACTCCTCTATAGTAGCCTTTCCTCATTGCAGTATTTGTCTTGGTCCCTCATCTTGCTAGAGATTATTCCCTTGTGCGCGATGGTTAACTGGACCTGGTTGTTTACTCCCTTGTTGGAGAGAACTAATCTTTCTCCAACAGGTAGTAGCTCAATGGCCAGACTTTTTGCAAATATTGCATTTAACATTTGGGCAATTCCTAGGGAAATGTTGGCCATGAAACCATATACAGCTGAATCTTGAGGGGGCACCCTCCTCAAGGCGTCGATTCCCTATCAAATTCTATTGCTTCTTAAGAAAATTGACATCCACATCTATTTGTTTGTATTGTTCATAAATCGTATTGGTATAGTGCTTCATCATGTCATTAACTTCGCCAAGGACATTAGAGGCACTTGACTCATAGCCATGATCATCTATCTATCGTCCCATCGGCCTAACTACTTGATTAGGAATTGGCCGCTGACCTACTAGGACAACATTAGGATTCATTGTTTGGCTTCCACCACTTAGTGGGCTCGTCTGACTTGCCGTAGGCATAGTCATACTAGGAGGAGCAGGTAACATAGGCAAACTCAGCATGATACTCCCTCTCCCATTCGCATTTGACATGGGATCCCCTTGACTACCATTGGTCAAGGCCAAATTATTACCATTCCAATTTATCCTTGCTGCATAAGCCGCTTGTAAGTGCAACTCTACTCCTTCTGCTTGGGTAATAGCAGGGTCAAAGTCGGCCAAAGTGACACTACTAGGCTACACCTGGATATTGAAATCCAATCCATGTAGGAAATATTGCAATTGTGTAGCCCCTAGAATGGGAATATAAGTATTAAGTTTGCGAAGAACTCGCTTTAGTTTCTTGGCATAGGCCTGGACATTCTCATTTGGCTCTTGGCGTGTTACATTCAAGACACGCAACCAATATTGTCCACCCTTCTCAGGGGCAAATTCTTTACAAAAAGCCATGAAGAATTAGGCACTGCTAGTTATGGTTCTGGCTTCTAGACCATGATACCACACTGCCTCTCTTCCTTTTAATGTCATGTTGAAGAACATCATTAGGTGTCCTTCGTCTTGGATCTGATAGTTGAACATGAGCGTTTGAAACTCCTTAATATGGAATTCTCCATATTCTTCTACCAACCCATGGAAAATGAGCAAAGGTGCTCCTAATGTTGGCAAATCCGGTGTACCTACGTGAGGCATTTATGCATATACATAAGGACAATCAAAGTAAGCTTGATCCTAAGTCTAGGAAATGTGTTTTTCTTGGCTACTAGAATTGCGATGGGTTGTGCCATGTCCACAACCGAATTGACAACGGGCATTTGTGTAGGTACAAATAGATGCCCACTTGTTGTGGGTTGACCTTGCGATTGGGTACAACAATCTCAACCTCATGGCAAGATACATTGGATGGAAAAAGTAGTTAAATGTAGTTACCAATATTTTGTATGTGCAGTAGTTAATAGTCCATGCTACAAGTATAGGGCTATCCACTACATGATGGTTTTGTATAGATTGCTAGTTGTAGTGGCTACATGGCCTTGGTCAATATCATCCTTTGGTTTAAATATTTTGACATCTTTTATCAAAAGAGGTTGATTACATATAAGGTAACCAACAAATTACTTTTGTACAATCACAAAAGATTAATGTCAAATGGATTGTGAATTTTCCAATGTTGGGTAATTGTAATTGGAAGAAGTAGGGAAGTACCAAGACTTCCACTTGCACTCAAAGAGCTACTCGTAACACTTGGGTTACTAGAACCACTGCCACTTATGCATAATGGGCTGCTCCTTTCAGAGGAATATCGTCTTACAATCTCCAACCGTCGTCTAGCCCTCTCAACACGTTCTTCTTTTTGTATTTCGGCTTGACGGTCCTTGCCAGAGGACATAAACCAACTATTTGGTCCTTAAAAACCCTAGATTTGAGAACCACCACTTGTTGGTGGATCCCAGTAGACGCACCACTGATGGGACCCAAAATGGGCCGACACTGGCTATAGCACTAGCCGGACCTCTAACATGCACAACACAACCCCACACTCTCACGGTTAGGAGCATCTACAAGATACATTGCCCTGCCATCGTACATACATTTTGCATTTGTATCATGTTTATAGTCCAAGTCTTAACCTTCTCAAACTCCTGAGAGGGAGACCCTACACATTTTGGTGTAATTCACCACGTAGAACAACATAGGAGGCACCCCTCAGCTGATTGCCGCGACCCCATTGTGACCCTCCTACACCTTGGGGATTGGCCCCTCAATGCATTGCTAACACATATAACACATAAGAAATAGACTCCTCTCGTGGTACCAATATTATATCGTTCCAAGAATGTACCAGTCCTCACTTACTTGTCCCCTTGGGCCCACTGTCTAGACCTACAACTTGGGTGCCTTACTCTCTCCAGTGTGGGTCATTTATACTTCAACCAAGTGCTATGCATACAGAAATAGATACCATGTGTATATGATTCATGCAATGGTGGATGATTGTGCACAACCAATTATAGTTTAAAATGAGCCTATGTGTCATGCAAAAACAGTCCTTTTAATGAATTTTCGCTAATACGCAATGCTTTGTTGTAGAAACCTAGCACCAAGGCTAACCCTCGTGCTACTAGATCCATTATTTTCAAAATAAACCGCATCCTAAATGTTATGTATAAAGAGAACAATCACGCTTTGTATTATTTCAACGTTTAAACTATGGCATAACATCATCCTCCCCCTCACCGTTTAAATTTTTATTACGGTGCATAGGTGTAGAGGGTTTTTTATGTCATTTTTTTTGTATGTAAAAGCAATAAACATGCACTTTAACACAAAGGAGAAGGGCCAAACTGAGGCTTAATCTCATGATTCAGCCCCGTCAGACATTCACATACATAGATCTTATTTTTTCATTTTTTTTAAGCACAAAAAAAAAATCCATTTTTTCTTTTTTTATTTCTTATTTATTTTAAATATAAAATAGGTATATTTTGGTTTTTTTTAATCACTGATCATTTGAATTGAAACTCAATATTTTTTCTTATTTTATCCCATGTACACTTATTTTTCCCCACTCAAAATTAAAAAAACCATCAATTTCCATCAAAATTGGTGTTTTTTTGTGTTTTGAAAATTTATAATTGCTATAAATCAATATGGGTTCTGCATAACAATGATTGTAGCTCTCAAACATAATGCAAGGAACATATGAATAAAATTTCAACCCATGCGCACACCATTTAGACCATGAACGATAAAAAACAAGCAAAATTCTTTCATAAAATAGAGCATACCGCCTTTTGCGTGTTTCGAGTTTCTTGAATATTTAATTGGGATTGTGTATCGACTAACCAGCCATGGATTTCAACATAGATCTTCAGCCTTCAGCCTCCTCAACCTCTTGGAACAATCCGGTGCCTCCCAGACAAGCATCCATCACCCGATCCTCTTCTTGATTCTTGCCACATGAAGTGCCTCTATGCAAGAGAGAGAGGGAGGAGAGAGAAATACAAGTTTCTTTTCTCCACAACCAAGCAACCATTTGACACGCTGTCTGGAGCATAGGGAGTAAAGATTGAATGTAGACCGGGCATGTAATCAGTTTTGGAGGGGCTGTTTACAGTGCCCATAGCCTTCTTCAATGATTGGATGATGACGCCTTCTTTTTGCACGACGGAAAAAAATGGCGCCCCCCTCCCCCCCCCTACCCCCCTCAAATTTGGTTTTTTTTTTTGTGGGAGCCAAAGGTCATGTCTTTTGGGCCTTTAAATCCTATTCACACTTCACATTTGGGTCTTGGCCTCCCGGGCACTCCCCTTTCATCTTCCGACATCCAATTCGAATTCTAAAAATTTATGTGCATCTGTCTTGAAGTCCCGTATTGTCGAGAATCTCCCATAGTCTTTTTTGACACACCAAAAAATTATGAAAATTCACCAACTGTCATCCAGTGGGTCTTTTAAGCACTTTCAGGCATTGCTGCTTAAAATCATATTAATTGCAACCGCTGCCTTCGACGAAGTCTATTTTTCCCCTAAAATTAAATTTTTTTGGCTATTTTTAAGCACTTCTAAAAAATCATCTATCAACTTATCTCCACACTTAAAGCATAGGTCATTTTCCTTACGTTCCTTCACAGCATCTAGGGAGATGAACCGTTGGCTATTGGATCCATGGGAAGGTGATGTAGTGGATTGTTTATTTTCAGTATACTTATTCTCATCATTAGAGCCGAATGCTATTCTAAAAGTGCCCATTCTTCTTTCAGCATGGACAGAGGGGTAATTGGGTACTTTGGGGTTGGTATTGGGCATATAACTGCTGCAAAAACCACCTCCATATGGGGCTGATTGTGATGGAATGTAGAGCTATCCAACACCTTGCTGAAAATTTTCATTCTTACGGTACTTTCTAGCATATCTCTCAGCTAATTCAATTGCAACAAACAAGGTGGCAGGTTTTTGGGCCATGACATCCACTGATAGGCTCGTTTCCAATCCATAGATATACTTGTGCAATTTAGCATCATCGCTAATGCTCTCCATATACATGGTCAAGTTCATGAATTGATTTGTGTATTCACGTATAGTGAGGTTATGTTGGTTAAGGGTGTACCATCATCTTGCCAACCTCTCTTTTTCCATAGGAGACACAAAAACTTGGGCCATATGTATTTTAAAATCTTCCCAATCAGTGAACTATTGATTCTCTCAATTGATATAGTGCCACCATGTGCGGGAAAATCCTTCCAAGTGGAGAGAAGCAAAAAGGATTTTCTAGCCATCTATGCGAGGGAGGATATTGAAGTAGGACTCCAACTTGAACGTCCATTTGTCTAAGTCAGATGGTGAGGGGGATTGCCCATTGTACAAGGATGATCTTGTCATGCAATTCATTTGGGCCATGCTGCCCATGAAACCCTTGCTTTCCATATATCCCGTGGTGGCCATACATGCCTTGCTTTCCATAAATTCCATGTGGTGCATTAAGCCCATGGTGTCCATTATAACCATGCTATCCATGATTGCCAGGCTAACCATTCATACCATATTTTCCTTGATGGGGCTGATTCATGTGGGGTGCATGGGGGCTCCTATGGAGAGTGGGGGAAATTTGACCAAGGGTGGGAGAAGGCCTCAAATGGATGTTGGTTGCATGCTGGACGGGGAAATTCAATAAGGGCTCATCATGAGCATGAGAGGGTTCACCAATCTCGTAGATAGAAGGGGAAATTGCATGGGGGCTCCTAGGGAGAGTGGGGAAAATTTGACCAAGGGTGGGAGAAGGCCTCAAATAGATGTTGGTTGCATGTTGGATGGGAGAATTCAACAGGGGCTCATCATACGCATGAGAGGGTTCACCAATCTCGTAGATAGAAGGGGAAATTGCATGGGGACTCTTAGGGAGAGTGGGGAAATTTTGACCAAGGGTGGGAGAAGGCCTCAAATGGATGTTGGTTGCATTCTGGACGAGGGAATTCAACAGGGGCTCATCATGCGCATGAGAGAGGGTTCACCAATCTCATAGATAGAAAGGGAAATTGCCTTAGCAACAAGTATAACCTGTGGACCATGCAACGGTTCCTAATGTGGAGGACATCTAGACTCATGCCTAGAGTCATTGGCCTTCTCTTGGGATGAAGCGGTCACTAATTGAGCAACAAGAGTAGTGAGCTACTCCAAGGTTTGTTGAGTCTTCGAGTTTGAGAGAGCCATGTGCTCAATCGCTTCATCAAACTTAGACATCATTTGGCGGTGGTTGGTGACCATATCATTATGTCGTTCCATATGATGAAGCTCATGCTAATAGAGGGTGAGATTGAGAATGGTGTACGGGTCTGTTTCAGCCATTTCCTCTTGTATGTCACCATGGTAATCCTATTCTGAGCTTGGTTTCTCATTCATGGAGGTCTGGGAGTCTCTAATCTCCCTCTGTAGTTCCTCTTGGGCCTTGCTTTTGCCTTTTTGGCTAGCCATTTGGATGCAATCCACAGGACTTGCTGTCTATAAAAGGGGCATAACTCTTTGTAGGAAACTCCGATTGATGAGTTTTTTGGCTCAAGTTAGAGGGGACAAAGTCCTCTTTGAGATGAGCTATTAACCTTTGTGACAAAAAAATGATCAAAATTTTCTATAATGGATTTATTGTGCATGTCCTGGAGCAGTCTCCACCCTGTCCATAGTGACCCTAGTGCACAAAAATGGGCATAACTTTCAAACCTAGCTCCAATTGGGGAGGTTTTTGATTCAAACTAGAGGTGACAAAGCCCTCTTCAAGGTGAGCATAGGATCTTCTTGACTGTCTTGCATGACAGTGACCAAAAACACTGTATGTCCCTTATTGCCAAAGCCTTACATGGATAGAGCATAGTCCAAGGGGCCTGATCAGCAACATCAATAGCAAATTAAGCATACTAAGCATGATCCTAAACATCATTGCATATCCATCGGCTCTGCCATTAATGCATAAGTACATTCACTACCATGCATATTTTTTGACTGTATACACTTTAAGTGTCATATAGGGCCAAACAAGCTAGAAATCGTGAATGAACTAGACAACTAACTTCATGGCATTGAAATCTATCAACTTGGCCTTTGTCGAGCTCTTTTCAGCTCCCAGTTCCAGTAGCTACTTTATAATGTGAAACCTTGCACATGGTCAATGGGGGATCAAATGGACTTCGATCGAAGAACAGAGACTTGCATTGGACATTAACCGCATTAACAAGAGCTTAGTAAATCACTAAAACAATACAACATTAACCGCATTTGCAACAAACAAATACATGGCCCTCTTGGCCTAATAAGATAACACATTTCTTTACAAGAGTGAATGGCCCTCTTCACCTAAAGAGAAAGATTTATTTTAATTCATCAAACACATGGTTTTCTTGGCATATACATTGCATCCATATCACACTCCCCAAATTGCCACAAAATGCAAGGGCTAGCCTCATGCTACATATGCAAGCTAGACTTTTCCATAATTGGCTAGCATTATCCTCAGGTGCAACAATGTTGAAGTAAACCTATTTAGGCAATGACAATATAAGGGTGGAATTACATAACTCATCCCAATAATCTTGATTAATACCTTTGGCTTTACACTCTCAGTTTTCAATAGTCTAGCCTACTTCTTTTGAATAAGCACCTTCCATATTTGCATCTTTCAATAGGTGAAATTTGTGCCATCAAGCTTTTGAATATTGAAAATAGCACTATTATTCCATGAACCATTCATAATGATAGCATACCAATGTAAAATAGAAGATAATGTGCCATTTTAAATGACTAAATACTATATTAGGAAATTTGAGAATTCTCATATAGTTTGGGAATTTCCAATATAGTTAATATTTGGTCGCATGATCAAATCTTGTCCCCTTACTTAAAAGTGGAGTCTACCCTAATTACTATATAGGTTGTCTTTCCAAGTCCCACTTTGAAGCACAGGTTAAGATTTAGCCACATGGGTAAGTTTAAAAGTCCAAAGCATATAGAATTAAATTGGCCTACAAGTGAAAGTAATTGCATCCAATATCATATAGGAGAGCATATACATAAAAAAGAGACACCCACTGTATCTAAATATTCAAGTTCTATTAAGTAAATACAAGTATCTCCCATTGGAGGAAATTCTAGAATGCAAAACAAGCAAGAAAAGCTCAAGACATATACATCAAAGCATCCGAGAAGCCCAAGCACATCACAAATACATCCAAGAGCATAAGTGTCCAATGAAGCTTCAATACCCGTAAGTAAATAAACATGGAAGCTCAAAACAACTAACCAAAGCCTAATACATCATATGTAGCTCAAATCCAAGTGTCATAGCATGTCATAATCATATCCAAACTCATATATCAATACAAATATCACCATAGACATGTAGCATACTTGAAATACTATGTAGGCATGATAGGTATTCAAAGCATGAAGCTCATCATTATATGCTTGCTATCAAAAATATTGTTACAATAATAAACACTTTAATGAATGAGTTAATCAAGATTTAATCTGTCCAAAAACCTTTTCAAATCATGAACAGATCATCCGAGCATTGTAAATATTTTCTCTATAAGCATCGATATAGCATTATGCTTGCTATCTAAACAAGAACCATTCTACTTTGTGTAATATTTCTACAACAAAGTATTAAAGACCCTAGATCCCGTGCAAAAGCAATTCGAAGTAGTCTCCTGCAACAAAAAAAAAACTTGGGCCTAAGTGCTCCATCATCCGAGCATTGTAAATATTTTCTCTATAAGCATCGGTATAGCATTATGCTTGCTATCCAAACAAGAACTATTCTGCTTTGTGTAATATTTCTACAACAAAATATTAAAGACCCTAGATCCTGTGCAAAAGTAATTCGAAGTAGTCTCTCGCAACCAAAAAAAAAAACTTGGGCCTAAGTGCTCCATCCTCATGTACTAACAAACACCACCCCCGCGTTGTGCATAGGAAACCGTGGCTCAAAACCATAACCCACCGCGAGAACTCCCCTTCAAGGGAAAAAGGATAATGAATTATTTGCAAATTTTTTATAAACTCCCTCCCCTTCTCCTGTTGCATGGCGGGGAGAGAGAGTATGTGTAGGAGCTTGTGGAGGGGCATGGGGAGGAGGGCATGCAATCTGCCACCTGTGTGGCCACCCCCACACCCCCCCCCCCCCCCCCACCTTCACCCTATAAAAACACCCCCCTCCCAAGCTTGGAGGGGGCATCATGAGGAGCTGCCCACCCTCAATCTACTGCCACCGCCACCTCCTTCATCATCATCATCATCCTCATTGTCATCCTCACCATCGTCATCCTCACCATCCTCTCTCCAATCATTTTCACCATCAAGTATTCCCACGTCATCTCTGTCCATCCAGAAGCTTGAGAAGCTTCTATTGAAGCTTCTCTAGACCAAGTTCACCCGCGTCTTTCGGGGTTTTTAAACCGTGTTCACCAAGACCCATTTCCCGTGCCGCAAGGGAGATCTATGGCAGTAGTCAATTTTGGAAATTGAAAAAGAGGACCAAGGGAGAGTTTGCTGGGTCGAAGTTTACTTCATCAATGGCTCCTAACCTAAAGTCGAGAGGAGCACATGCGGGAGCTTCCATCCAAAGTACAAGAGTGGACAACGTCTTGATATTGAATGCCCAAGTTTCAAAAAATATCCTCGCCTAGAAAGGATGCATAAAGCTTTTTTTTAGGGAAACTTAAATGCATTGGAAAATTTATATACTTGTTCGATTTACAAAGTTCAGTTGCATGTCGAGTACTTGCATTTGATTACACTTCCATGGTCAAGGGTAGTCGCATTTTTGAACGTATGATGCATAAGTTAAAAGATGAAATTGTGCCAAGGCATCCTTGTTGCATCACGCAAAGGATAGGGCATATAACACATAATGCACTTACGTAATAAATTTCTGGTTGTGACTCGTGTATAAGATAATCGTAGTCAGTCATTAAATGATGACTAAATAGTTGCAAGAAAGGAAAAAAATTATGAACTTTGACAAAAGACATATAGTATGCAATTCGCATGCAATGATAGTTACATTTTGGATTGAGATAAGTGATAAAGGATGGATTAAATCAATGATGTATTCATTGGCATCTGGTCATGAAGAAATGTTGCATCCATGCATGGAGTTCTATTATCAAAATTTGCAATTGGGAAAGGATGCACCTTCATTAAAATACAAAAGCTTTGAAATTGATGCATAAACGTAGGAATTATAAGAAATAGTTCTGAATGTCAACCAATACTGTATAGGGAAAGGAAAAGAAAGATCATTGTAGATCCTATAATTGCATAAAGGCTAAAGGTCTATGGTGTTGAAATTGCATATTCTCATGGAATGATACATCTCATGCATCTTGCGGTTACTTCCTTCTTTTAAGGAAAGTTCTTGCAAACTTTAGAGGGAAATATTTGCATCTCTAAGGGAACGATCATCTTTAATCGTAAGACAATTAGATCAATTAGGTAAATTGCATGTAAATGTGTAACTCACATGAGATTCATAAAGGCATGAATAGTTAGCATACGACGAACACCTCAATGTGCTGGGTTAGGTTAAGTTATGTTAAAATTCTACCTAGTATCGCACTTAGGATGTCGATTTAATATTTCTAATCTTAAAGGTCCTACCCACATTCTCAAAAATTTAGGATTATCTAATCGCCCATGCAAGAATGATCTAGAGTTCTCACCCTAAGGATTAATTGACCAAATGCTAGACCTCCGCAAGGAATTTAGGGACCCTAGGGGCCAAAACGATTATCAACCTAGTAGGGTTAGGGTTTTGGATTGGGTCAATAGGACTCCCAAGCCCTATATCTTGATCAAAGGTATTCTTGATCAAGGAATACCGTATGATGAGAAGAATAATCCCACAAGTTAGGTGCTGGCACCTATCTCGTGCAACATGCCTGCAAGGGCCTATGCTCTTGTGACTAAATCACAAGCTAGTACCGCTACACCTTAGACCAAGGTTGGCGAGTTCTAATTAAAAATTAGCTTCTCTGAGATTTGAGTAGTTGCCCTACTACAACACTCCCTCTTGGGAACCATCTTCTCAAGTTTAGGGCAGTGGTGAATTGCCAAGAAGCAATTTGACCAACCGAGTTAGGACGATGGGGTTGTCCAGGATTTATTGACTATAAGGAAACCTAAGGTGGTGACAATTTGGGTCAATAGGGTATAAACCCTAACCCAAGGAAAAAGGGTAAACAAGCAACTCAGATTACGAAACCCTTGGGATCTTGCCAAGTCACAAATGATCCAGGATCAAATGCTGGAAGTATTCGTGGAGAAGGAATCACACCTTAGCAGTTGGCCGTATGAACGTCCACTAGAATGCTCGTGATTGTACACTTAGGTGCTCTGTTTGTAATTCTTTGCTCAAGGAACTAAGTCATGAAAAACAACTAATGCTTCAGGTTAAAGGCCTGGAGGGAGTGGTAGTATCAGTTACCTTGGATTGTCTGCCTAACCCTATCCAAGGGGGTTGTTAGCCGCGCCAGGTACATGGACCGAACCCGCCACGAGAGGTCTCTCTGTGGTGCTACTTGGAACAGGAGGATGCTTGGGTGCCAGGGGAGGCTCTGGCCGTAAATTCCTTGCCTCTAGATCGTGCACAAGAGGCCAACGTGACTCAAGATGGGATCTCGAGGCCCATATACTAGTCAAGGGGCGGAACTTGGAATAGCAATCCCAAAGGATTGCTGGGATAGCCTTCCGGTTGGATATTTGATGTATTCCAAAGACTATGATAAATAAAGATCAAATGCTGAAAAAGGAACTTGCTTGACATTGCTTTTCTGTGTCAGTGCTTAAGTTACGTGAAGGAACCAGTGTTTAATTGGTTAATTAAGGAAGCTATTTTTGCTTGTCAAACTAAATGTGGTAGGTAATTAGATAACTAAGCAACCCGAGGAAAGTGCGATGGACATGACTCTGGGTCTGTCCTACGGAAGGGTGGTCTCGGTTAGCCGGAAACTTTTCTCGAATGAATCGATAGCGAAGTAGCAATGACCTAGAATCAATAGAGTTAGAGTCCCAATTTATGTTGTTTTAGGGGAATGGAATGGGACTATGCCTTACGGGCAGAGAGGTCGAGCGTCACATCCCTCTCGTTTCCCATTCTCCTTGAACCAAGTGTAGTATAAATACATTTCAACCCTGATGTTTCTGCACAAAGTGGTTCGTCTGGGGCTCGAAGCTAGCTACTTCCTAGAAACTTGACTATTAGGAAAACCTTGACTCAGATCGGTCCTAAGTGGAATTGCCAGATGCTTCTGCTTCGTGGTAGACTCGAGAAGACCTTGATCGCAAACCCCGTGACATCCCTTGTGAGTGCCGAGTGGCACTTTCTAGACTCTCTTCCCGATGGGCTGCTAAGACGTGTCCTACAACTGGATAGGGGGACACGTTACAGTTGGTATCAGAGTAAACCAACGGGATCTAATATTTACAAGGGAACTTAACGAGGGGAAGTAGAGCAATGTTGCCGCTAAGAACATTTCCTTACTTACTTATGGATGTTGGGCTATAGAGTCACGAAGCATGGAACAAATTCTTGGTGTTCCAGGTTATGTTTATGACTGCAATGCGTGCTTTGGATTATCGACGGAGGCTAGGCATGATGAATATTCTAGACAAAATCTACAATCCTTCACCCCTGTACGTGGAATGGAGATGGACGGGATAATCAGGGATATATTACATAGCAACCCACCAACTTGCGTACCTTCAAACCAACTTGAAGAGAATCAAGTGGATGGAGGATTTAAAGATCATGAAGGTGTTCATCTTTGTCGAGGCTCATGCAAACGCAACCCTACATGTTGGCGGTCGGAAAGTCAAGCAGAACAAGTATGTGTACGAGGAAGTGACTCGAATAATCCCTGCCAACAGAATCAAGATGCTGGGACGTTATGAGAAGAACGGGTATCAAAGGAAGGGATACCCCAAGCTTCCTATGACCTATTGATTCCTAAAAATCCATGACCCCTCCCCATATTATTACTCAGTCCCCGTAGCCGAATGTAACACAATCCTATTTTCCCCAAACTGATGTATCAGCTTGTTCTACCTTCCCAAAATAAATGTAATCAAAAGGGGCTATGCCCACATGAATGAATAAGATTTTTTTATCACTGTCTGTCATGGCCATAAGTGTTGGTAAAGGAGGAGTTAAGTGATTAGGTCACTTGGCTAAAAGCTAAACTGGGCATATTAATGTAATGTGAGAAACGTTTAGTAAGCTTTTAACGTAAAGAATCTTATTGCCCAGGCGCAACCTCAAGTGTAGATTCCTAGTCCGACCCCTGCACTAAGTATAGCTGTAATTCAAGAGAAGAAGTTCCTTCTCAAACAAATCAAGCCACCTGAATTTGATGGTAAGGGAAGGACTGTTCAAACTGACACTGAGGTCTGGATGGAATCCATGGAGGATTATTTCGAGGCAACAGGAATTGCACCAGCTAACCAAGCTATGCTCGCCAAACTAAAGCTTACCAGTGAAGCAAGACTTTGGTGGAAACAATGGTGCAAAGACCAAGGGATCTCGGAAGGGTTAGTTACCTGGGAGAAGCTTAAAAAAAGCTGTGCGGGGGAGATACCTACCACCTGCCTACCACACACAAAAGATGAACGAGTTCTATGAACTGAAGCAGCTTGGACCATCCCTTGATGCATATTATTCAAAGTTCATCTCTCTCTTAAAGTACGCGCCACAAATGGATATGACACAACATGTGTCAAAGTTTTGTGCCGGGTTAAATCCACCCATAAACACCCACCTAGAATCAATGCGCCCAAAGGACCTACAAGACGCACTCATTCGAGCTACACCGATAATACAGGAGGTGTAGACCAAGCCAAGGAACAACAGGACTTGGTCAAGGAACAACAGGACTTGGTCTTAGAAGGATTAGAGCAAGGGAATGTGTAGGTCTCAGGCTAAGAGAGCGCAGGGCCAAATCTAGGGATAAAGGAAGAAAGCTAGGGTGAACGCTGTCAACAACTTTGTTCCCACACGAGGTAATGGCCAAAATCTCTGTTGCTTCCATTGCAACGAGCCTAGACACTTCAAAAGGCAGTGTCCCAAGCTTAGCAGAGGACAACATCAAGGGCCATTCCAAGGAGCCATCTATGGCCAAGGAGCCACCATCATGGCCAGAGGGAGAACCTCCACTGTTGTCAACAAGGAGCTGGGTGATGAGGAAGATCCATCCATGGAAACTAACATTAAGAGGGCAACGGTTCATGCCACTCTTCACACAAGAAGGGCCCGAATCGCCAATTCTCGGTGATTCAAACTCCATCAGATTATCAAGGTAAAAGCTTCAAAACCTTGATTGATTGTGGCAGTACATATTCCTTCATTTCAGCAGTCTGTGCAAAAAGATTAGGAATAGCCACAATAGATGCACCTACCTTACTTGTGGAATTAGCAAATGGTCATGAGGTCTCTTATACTAGGCAAGCTGCTAAGGTGAAATTCCTACTGGGTGGAAAGTCGACTTCGATCAGATTCAGGGTAATGAACCTAGGTGTCCATGAATGTTTGCTCTGAATGGATTGGCTAATACCCAATGATGCCCACATTTACTATGGAAAGGGTCAAGTCTCCTTTCAAAAATTTGAAGGGGAACTAGTCACAACTCAAGGAGAGGCTGGTAAGCCAAAAATTCAGCTGGCAAAAGCTACACGGATAATAAAAGGAGTTAGGAAGGGCCTACTTGTCTATTTGATTAAGATAAATAAGCTAGATCAGAATCAGGAATCTAGGGAAGAACCTTCATGGTTAAAGGAATACGCAGATGTATTTCTTGAAGAGCTGACTGAAATTCCTCTAGGAAGTCGATCACGAAATCAAGCTGGCGCCAGGAGCTGCACCAGTCGCAAAGAGACCATATAGGATGTCCATCCCGAAAGCGATTGAGCTGAAGGAGCAACTCAAGCAACTATTAGACCAAGGCTACATCCATCCTGGCAGTTCGCCATGGAGAGCTCCAGTGATGTTCCAGAAGAAGAAAGATGGAACACTTCGGCTATACATTGACTACATAGGGTTGAATCAATCAACCATTAAAAACAAATACTCCATTCCAAGAATAGATGAACTTCTTGACCGTCTTCAAGGTGCGAAGATATTCTCCAAGATAGATCTCAGGTCTGGATATTATCAGATAAGGATCAGGGAAGAAGATATCCCGAAGATCGCATTGACTACAGAGGGTTGAATCAATCAACCATTAAAAACAAATACCCCATTCCAAGAATAGATGAACTTCTTGACTGTCTTCAAGGTGCAAAGATCTTCTCCAAGATAGATCTCAGGTCTGGATATTATCAAATAAGGATCAGGAAAGAAGATATCCCAAAGACCGCATTTCGCACAAGGTATGGACACTTTGAATTCCTAGTCATGTCATTCGGGTTGACAAATGCTCCTGCTACCTTCAACAGGTTAATGCAGGATATCTTTAGGCCCTATCTTGATGACTTCGTATTCTCTTCTTTGACGATACCCTAGTCTACTCCAAGCAGGAAAAAGATCATGAACCCCAGCTTCGCATTGTCCTCGAAACAATGAGATCACACAAGCTTTATGCCAAGAAGAATAAGTGTGCATTTTTCAAGTGACAAATCGAATATCTGGGATTCATTGTATCAGCAGAAGGAATTTCAGTAGATCCGACCAAGGTCAGAGACGTTCTAGAATGGCCAACACCAACTTCTATCAAAGAAATACATAGTTTTCTTGGATTGACAGGATGGTACAGAATCTTTATCAAAAACTATGCTTTGATTGCAGCACCTCTGACTGATCTACTAAAGAAGCAAGTATCAATTGTATGGTCACTTGCTGAACAGACCAGCTTTGACAAACTAAAGCAAAGCTTGGTATCAATACCCATCCTGAAACTCCCTGATCTTAGTAAGGAGTTTGAAGTGATAACCGATGCTAGCGCACTTTCCCTAGGATGTGTGCCCATACAAGAAGGTCATCCCATAGCATACTCTTCAAGAAAACTGAAGAGCCATGAAAGGAACTATGCTACCCATGATCTGGAGCTGTTGGCTATCATCCATGCTCTCAAACTTTGGAGACACTACTTGCTAGGTAACAAATTTGCCCTAGTGACGGACCATAAAAGTCTTAAATGGATTTTTACCCAAAATGAGCTCAATATGAGGCAATGTCGATGGATTGAAGTACTGGAAGAATATGACTTTGAAATCAAATACCGGCTTGGAAAGGAGAATGTAGTTGCCGATGCACTCAGTCGCAAGGCATTTCTAAATTCTCTGATTTTGCAAGATCCATCAATAGCAAGATCTCTAGTCACAAAGGTATCCATGCCAAACAACCCAATTCTTGAGCTAGCTAGAGAAGAGCCATGTCATGACCCAACCTATCAGAAATTGCTAAGGGAGATCCCCATCAAAGTTCAAGACCCGAAGCTAGAAACGAAGTATCAAGAATTCTCTATCAGTAGTGGACTTGTCTACTATAGGACAAGATTATGTATCCCGACAAGCCAATCACTCAAGCAAAAGATACTTTGGGAAGCCCATGACTCCCCTTTCTGAGGACATCCTGGCTATGCCAAGACCCTTAATGCGGTCAGAAAGAGCTATTATTGGGATAGGCTCAAAGGTGATGTTCTCAAATATGTCACAAAATGTTTGTCTTGTCAATGCATTAAGGCTGAACATGTTGAAATGCCAGGGAAATTGCAACCACTGGACATTCCCCAAATGAAATGGGAATTCATTAAAATGGACTTTGTTGTTGGCTTGCCCCAAGTTCAGGGAGGATACAACTCCATTATGTTCGTGGTAGATATGCTCACCAAGGTTGCACATCTTATCCATGTTAAGACAAATTACAAAGCCTCAAGCATCGCAAGGTTATTCATCAAGGAAATATTCAAACTACATGGGTTACCCAGAAGAATCATTAGTGATCGTGACTCTCTCTTCACCTCACACTTCTGGAGGGCCATCTTCGAGGCCATTGGACTCAAATCTGTTTCAGTACAACTTATCATCCTCAAACTGATGGTCAAACAGAATGAGCCAACCAAGTCATTGAAGATATGCTTAGGGCACACTGCTGTCGCGAACCCAAAAAGTGGATTCAATATTTTCCACTTGTTGACTTTGCCTACAATGCTTCTTACCAACAAAGCATTCAGATGACCCCTTTTCAAGCATTGTATGGGCACGATTGTTGTAGTCCTTTGAGATTTTCGGATCCAACCTTGAGGGTTGAAGCTTCAAAGGAAATGCTGGAAGACATGGATGATCAAATCAAATCAATAAGACATGACATCCAAGCCGCCAAGGACAGACAAAAGGCTTACGCAGACTTGAAACGGCAAGACAGATCCTTCGTCGAAGGAGATATGGTCTTCATTTGCGTACGTCCAAAGAAGAGTTCCCTATCCTTGGGTGAATGCAAAAAGCTAAGTCCAAGGTATTGTGGACCCTACAAGATTCTCAAGTGCCTAGGACCTAATGCTTACAGACTTCAATTCCCTGAAAACCTAAAAGTTCATAATGTGTTCCATATCATCCTATTGAAAAAGTATGTGCCTAACCCTAGTCACATGCTTGATGATCAACAAGTTGTAATGCCTAGCCAAGGAGTCCTTGAGCTACGATCGAACAGAATCCTAGATGTTAGGGAGAGGCATTTGAGATTCAGGACCTTGAGGGAATACCTCATCCAGTGGAAAGATTATCCCGAAGAGGACACCACCTGGATGGATGAATGTACTCTCAACCAACAATACCCCCAAATCTTCTCGAGATGAGGACATCTCGATTCCTCTAAGGGGAAGAGAATGTAATATTTCTACAACAAAATATTAAAGACCCTAGATCCCATGCAAAAGCAATTCCAAGTAGTCTCCCGCAACAAAAAAAAAAACTTGGGCCTAAGTGCTCCATCCTCGTGTACTAACAAACACCACCCCCGCGTTGTGCATAGGAAACCGTGGCTCAAAACCATAACCCACAGCGGGAAATCCCCTTCAAGGGAAAAATGATAATGAATTATTTGCAAATTTTTTATAAACTCCCTCCCCTTCACCCATTGCATGGCAGAGAGAGAGAGTATGTGTAGGAGCTTGTGGAGGGGCATGGGGAGGAGGGCATGCAATCTGCCACCTGTGTGGCCACCCCCACACTCCCCCCCCACCTTCACCCTATAAAACCCCCCCTCCCAAGCTTGGAGGGGGCATTGTGAGGAGCTACCCACCATCAATCTGCTACTGCCGCTAGACTGTCCGCATCGTCAAGCTACTGCCGCCGCCAATGCCTTCATCATCATCATCATCCTCATCGTCATCCTCACCATCATCTCTCCAATCATTTTCACCATCAAGTCTTCCCACATCATCTCTGTCCATCCAGAATCTTGAGAAGCTTCTATTGAAGCTTCTCTAGGCCAAGTTCACCCGCGTCTTTCGGGGTTTTTAAATTGTGTTCCCCAAGGCCCATTTCCTGTGCCGTGAGGGAGATCTCGAGCAGTAGGCAATTTCGGAAATCAAAAAAGGGGACCAAGGGAGAGTTTGCTAGGTCGAAGTTTACTTCATCAATGGCTCCTCAAGATGCATAAAGATTTTTTTTTTAGGGAAACCTAAATGCATTGGAAAATTTATATACTTGTTCGATTTACAAAGTTTAGTTGCATGTCGAGTACTTACATTTGCTTACACTTCCATGGTCAAGGGTAGTCGCATTTTTTAATGTATGATGCATATGTTAAAAGATGAAATTGTGCAAAGGCATCCTTGTTGCATCATGCAAAGGATAGGGCATATAACACATAATGCACTTACGTAATAAATTCCTGGTTGTGACTCATGTATAAGATAATTGTAGTCAGTCATTAAATGATGACTAAATAGTTGCAAGAAAGGAAAAAAATTATGAACTTTGACAAAAGACATAGTCCCGACAGCCATAGCTCATTCTCTTGAGCTCCCGTCACTCCTCAGCTTCCCAAGCTTCTTCCCGACCTATCGAGGCACCATCAGGGCATTGACATTGAGGTATTGCTTCATTATTTCATAGATTTATTTCAGTCCACATGTCTAGGTAAACAGGGCAACCACCATTGAAGCTTCCAATCTTCATATCTCTTTGCCATTGGTTGTGGGCTACTAGTTTGGGCTTACCCCATTAAGCTGAAATCCAATGTCTTGGTTGTGTTTCAGAGATGGCTTGCATTGGTTGAGAACCAGTCTGGGTATAGGATAAAATGCCTAAGGACAGATAATGGGGGTGAGTATGTCTCACATGCTTTTGAGTAGTTATGTGATGAGAGGGGCATTAAGCGTTAGTTGACCACCCCCTATACCCCCCAGAATGGTTTGGCTAAGTAGATGAACAGAACCATCCAGGAGCGTGTATGCAGTATGCTTAGCCATCCAGGCCTCCCACAGAGCTTTTGGGCTGAGGCAGCTAGTAGTGCTATGTCATAAATAGATCACCTTCTAGTGGTTTGGATTTCCAGGTTGCAGGGGATGTATGCATTGGAAAACTTCCCTCTTATGCGCATCTCCGTGTCTTTGGATGTGAGGCATTTTGCCATGTGCCCAGGGACAAGAGAAGTAAGTTAGATTCTAAGAGTGTCAAATGCATTTTCCTTGGTTATGGGGATGCAGGCAAGATGGGTTGCCGTCTCTAGGATCCGCAGGCATGGAAAGTCATCCGCAGTCATGATGTAATCTTCCATGAAGACAAGATGCATAGGCAGCCTGAGAGAGTTGTTGAGATCCACAGGGTCATATTTCAGGAGGAGGCGAGAGCTCCCGCACAGCTAGTTGGATACCCTACAGCTGCAGCAGATGCTCATGATCAGGGTGTTGGACAGGCAGCTGAATAGGCAGCAGAGCATGCCGTGAGATAGTCAGCTAGAGATAGACATCCACTTGATAGATTTCAGCCCTCGATGCATTATGTCTTGGTTACAGATGCAGGAGAGCCTTTCACTTATGATGAGGCTATACGCAGGGGTGACATTCACTCCTAGGAGAGGGCTATGCAGTCTGAGATAGACTCCTTACATAAGAATGAGACTTGGGATTTGGTTTCCTTGCCTAAGGGTAATAAGGATTTGCCATGCAAGTAGGTGTACAAGCTCAAAAGTATCCTTGGACACCCCAAGTCGGCATACAAGACTAGATTGGTAGCAAAGGGTTTTAAGCAGGAGCATGGTGTGGACTTTGATGAGATCTTTTCTCCTGTGGTTAAGATGACCACCTGCACTTAGTCTTGGCTTTGGTTGCTCAGCTTGAATTGGATTTATACCAGATGGATGTCAAGATGCCTTTCTTATATGGGGACTTGCATGATGAGATTTATATGGAGCAGCCTAAGGGTTTTGCAGAACCTGGCAGGAGAACCTAGTGTGAAAATTGAAGAAAAGTCTATATGGCTTGAAGCAAGCACCTAGGGAGCGTTATTATAAGTTTGATGCCTTTATACAGTCACAGGGCTATAGCAGGAGTGCTATGGATTCGTGTCTTTACACAAAGAAAGCCCATGATGGTTCTTTATTGATTTTGGTACTCTATGTGGATGATATGCTGATAGCAGGGAAAGCTCAGGATGAGCTAAAGGCTCAGCTCAAGAAGAGTTTTGAGATGAAAGATCTGGGACAGGCCTCTCACATACTTGGTATGCGCATTAGATGTGGCAGGCATCAGTGACTCCTCTACTTATCACAGAGGGAATAAATTCATAAAGTCCTTGAGTGCTTCCGCATGCAGGACATAAAGCCTATTGGCTGTCCATTGTCTTCTTATGTGAAGGTATCATAGGTTGATTGTCCACAGATAGATGAGCAGAGGGCCGAGATGGCCAAGATTCCCTATGCATCCACAGTGGATAGTCTTATGTATGCCATGATAGCCACTTCTCTAGATATTGCCTTTGCAATTGGTGTTGTGGCACGCTATATGGCTACACCTGGCAAGAAGCATTGGGATGCCATGAAGGGTATCATGAGGTACTTGAAGGGCACTGCAGATATGTGCATATGCTATGGCAGCCAGGATACAAGAGTGGTGGGGTACACTGACTCTGATTATGCAGGACATGCAGATAGTAGGAAGTCCACTTCTGGCTATGTATTCACCTATGCTGGAGGTGCTGTTTCTTGGATGTCCAGGGTGCAGAAATGCACAACCCTTTCTACTACAGAGGTCGAGTATGTTGAAGCCACTGAGGCTTGCAAGGAGGCCATTCGGTTGGGTCGTTTGGTTGTTGTCCTTGGTATTGATGCTATCTCTACACTGCATTCGGATTCTATGAGTGCTATTTAGTTAGCCAAGAATCCGGTCTTCCATATGAAGACGAAACACATTGAGATGAGGTATCACTTCATACGTGGGGTCATTGAGGACAAGTCTATTGACCTTGTCAAGATCTTAACTAATCAGAATCCTGCAGATCTACTCACAAAAAGCCTCTCTACAAAGCGCTTTGCCTTCCTCAGGAGGTTGATGGGCGTGGGATGAGATGGTATCTTTCCTCATCCTGTTGTACATGTTGTACTATCTTTTTTTTTTTCTTTTCACTCCTCATTAGGGAAGATTCACCTTTAAGTGGGAGGTTGTTGGAGGTAAAGGTGCCTTCGCCTAGCCGCCCGTGTATTACTACACTGACAATCACCGCCACTGCATACTACAGGTGGCGAGCGCCCATCACCATCACTTTATTCTTTATTCTTTTAGTGACAGTTTGAATAAAGGAAGGCCCAGTCACACATTGTGACTATTGGAGTTCCCATTTCTTGTCTCTCTCTTTCTTGCTCTTGCTCTCTCGCCATAGCTCTCGTGTGCAAGCTTCATTCCTTCTCACATTTCACTAATCTTACTTGTCATTATTGTGGGAAAACATGACATATTAGGCCATAGTGCCATAAGATGCACAATGATAAGTGGAAGGGAAAAGAGAAAGTGTAGGAAAAGTCTCCTGAGCACAGTATTGTACCTGCAAAGTCTAGTGTGAAGATAAAAGAGGTTAGTGTCATGCAGACCACTGATTCAGATGAGGATTACATACTTGCAGCTTCTTCATGCGATGCCTTACAGGCTTCTGAGACACATTCTACGTATGTGTAGTGCTGGCTTTTGGATTCGGGTGTGTCATTTCATGTGACACCCTGTAGAGATTGGTTTCATACCTATCATACCATCTTTGGTTCTGTGCATCTTAGTGATGACAGGTCTCTTGACATTATAGGCATTGGAGATATTAGGCTGCAATTTCCTTATGGCAGTTATTTTTTTTTACATGATGTACACCATGTACCTGCGTTGACTCGCAGCCTTATGTTAGCTGGACAGCTTGATGATGCAGGGTATTTTGTGTCTTTTGGAGACTCTGCATATGGAAGATTACTCGTGGCAGACTTGTGCTTGCAAGAGGTGCCAAGTTTGGCAGCCTCTATCCCTTACTTGTATCTGGAGCTACCTTGAATCATGTATTTTCTGTGGGTTCTATTCCCCATGTATCCCTTTGGCATGCTCGTTTGGGGCATATGTCCCTTAAAGGAATGAAAATGCTTTGTGCTTTATAGTATCTTCTACCTTTTGACTCTTTGCATTATGATTCTTGTGATCATTGTTTGTATGGCATGCAAACTAGGAATACGCATAAAAAGTCTGGTAAGAAACGCATGGGTGAGCCCTTGGCTCTTGTGCACTCAGATATATGTGGGCCCATGCCCTGTCAGTCACTAGGCGGGGCAAAGTATTTTGTTACTTTCATATATGATTATTCACGTAAGGTTTGGGCTTATCCCATAAAGAGAAAATCCGATGTCTTAGACACATTTCAACATTGGCTTGCATTAGCAGAGAACCAATCTGGGAATAGGCTAAAATGCCTAAGGTCAGATAATGGGGGTGAGTATGTGTCACGTGCTTTTGAGCAGTTTTGTGATGAGCGGGGTATTAAGCGTCAGTTGACCGCCCCTTACACCCCTCCCTAGAATGGTATGACTGAACGCATGAATATGACCATTCACGAAAGGGTCCATAGCAAGCTTAGCCAAGTTGGCTTACCACAGCACTTTTGGGCTGAGGCAGTTACTATTGCAATGCATCTCATTAACAGGTCACTGAGCAGTGGCATTGACTTTCAGATTATAGAGGAGGTATGGGAAGGCAAGCCCCCCTCTTATGATCATTTGTGTGTCTTTGGATGTGAGACATTCTGCCATGTGCCCAAGGACAAATGCAATAAGCTAGATCCTAAAAGTGTTAAATTCATTTTCATTGGCTATTGAGATGCAGGAGAGATGGGTTACTGTCTATGGGATCCGCATGTGCGGAAAGTGATCTGCAGCCATGTCATCTTTCATGAGGACAAAATGCATATGCAGCTTGAGAAAGTGGTTGAGGTACACATATTTATCTTTTAGGAGGAACCACCTACTCCCGTACAGCCCTTCCGCTCCACGGCCAGCTAGACAGCGTGTAGCATCACCTGATGTTCATGGCCCAAATGTTAGACATGCTGATGTTAGATAGGATGTTGGTCAGGCAACAGAGCTCGGATTGAGGCGTTCTACTAGAGATAGACGACCTCTTGACCTGACCTTTTTGTGCCCTCTATGGATTATGTACTAGTTATAGATGCAAAAGAGCCTCTCACTTATGATGAGGCTATGCGTAGGGGTGATTATCACTCTTGGGAGAGGGCTATTCAGTTTGAGCTTGACTCATTGCATAATAATCAGACTTGGGATTTGGTTTCCTTGCCTCAAGGTAAGAAGGCTTTTCCATGCAAGTGGGCGTACAAGCTGAAAAGTACCCCTGGACACCCCAAGCCGGCATACAAGGCACGATTGGTTGCTAAGGGCTTTAAGCAAGAGCATGGTGTTGAATTTGATGAAGTCTTTTCTCCTGTGGTCAAGATGACCACCCTACGCTTAGTCTTGGCTTTAGTTGCACAACTTGACCTGGACTTGTACCAGATGGATGTCAAGACGACTTTTTTACATGGGGACTTGCATGATGAGATTTACATGGAGCAGCCTAAGGGCTTTGCAGACCTTGTGGTAGGGAACACCTAGTGTGCAAGTTAAAGAAAAGTCTATATGGCTTGAAGCACGCACCTAGGGAATGGTACCATAAGTTTGATGCATTCATGCAGTCATAGGGCTATAGCTGTAGTGCTATGGATTCATGCTTATACACAAAGAAATCGCATGATGGTTCTTTACTGATTTTGGTACTCTATGTGGATGACATGCTTTTAGCAAGAACAGCTCATGAGGAGCTAGATGCTCTTAAGGCTCAGCTCAAGAAGAGCTTTGAGATGAAAAATCCGGGACAAGCCTCTCATATACTTGGTATGCACATTATGTGTGATAGATCTCAGGGACTACTCTATCTGTGTCATAGAGGGAGTGCATTCATAAAGTCCTTGAGTACTTTTGTATGTAGGATGTTAAGCCTATTGGCTGTCCATTACCTTCTCATGTGAAGGTTTCACACGCCGATTGTCCACAGATAGAAGAGCAGAGGGCCGAGATGGCCAAGATTCCCTATGCATCAGCTTTGGGCAACCTTATGTATGCCATGATAGCCACCCGTCCAAATATTGCTTTTGCAGTTACACATTATATGGCTACACCTGGCAAGAAACATTGGGATGCCGTGAAGGATATCATGAGGTACCTGAAGGGCACAACAAATATGTGTATTTGCTATGGTAGCCAGGATACAGGAGTCATGGGGTACACTAACTCTGATTATGTAGGACATGCAGATAGTAGGAAGTCCACTTTTGGCTATGTGTTCACTTATGCTGGAGGGGCTATCTCTTGGATGTTCAGGGCGCAAAAGTGTATGACTCTTTCTACTACAGAGGCCAAGTATATTGCAACCATAGAGGCTTGCAAGGAGGCTATCTGGTTAAGACTTTTGATTGCAGACCTTGGTATGACAGATGTTATGCCTACACTGCATTTGAATTCTATGAGTTCCATTCAATTGGCCAAGAATTCAACCTTCCATGCAAAGACGAAACATATTGAGGTGAGGTATCACTTCATTTGTGAGGTCATTGAGGATAGGTTTGTTGACCTTTTTAGATTCCTACTAAGCACAATTCTACAGACTTGCTCACGAAGAGCCTCATTACAGAGTGCTTTGCCTTCCTCAGGAGATTGATGGGCGTTGGATGAGATGACATATTTTTCCTCATCTTGTTGTACATGTGTACATGTTGTACTATCTTTTGTTTTCTTTTCTCTCTCATTGGGGTAGATTCGCCTTTAAGTGGGAGGTTGTTGGGGATAAAGGCACCTCTGCCTAGCCGCCCGTGTATTACTACACTTTACTACACTAACAGTACCCGCCACTGCACACTGCAAGTGGCAGGCACCCGTCACAGTCACTTATTCTTTATTCTTTTAGTGATAGTTTGAATAAAAGAAGGCCCGGCCACACATTGTGGTTGTTGGAGTTCCCACTTTGAGTTTCTCTCTCTCTCTCTCTCTCTCTCTCTCTCTCTCTCTCTCTCTCTCTCTCTCTCTCTCTCTCTCTCTCTCTCTCTCTCTCTCTCTCTCTCTCTCTCTCTCTCTTGCTCTTGCTCTCCATTTGCCATAGCTCTCACCACCAAGCTTCTTCCTCCTAGGTTCTTCTTCCCTTTAATCTCAAAATCCCCATAAGAAGAACTCAATCCACCTCTGAGAAAAATAGAGAGTTGCAAAGGTTTTAGGAGGAATCAAAGAGACTAGAATAAGAGTACGGGAAGAGGCAAGGAGAGGAGGAAGAATGACTAAGGCAACAGGAGGAGGAGGAGATTGCCCTATCCATTCAGAGATCCATGGAGCAGCCCTCCCGATCTCATGAATTGGCAATGCTAAGCCCAAAATGAGAGGATGTGCCAAGCATGAGTGTAGAAGTCAAAGAGGTAGGACCAAGACTAGTGGTAGAAGGCAAGGGGAAAGCCCCTCTACACCCAATCCCACCAATCATGGCCACACCAACAATCACCCCAATGGAAGGAACTATAGAAGGGGTGGTCAACAAAAGCAACATCATGACCTGGTGCAATACTTAGTTAGCAAAGTACAAGAAATTGCACTTGCACCTAGCAAAGGAGGACCCCTTGCAAGAACATAGCTGATGTAGAATCATGTAAAGGGCCAAAGGTACCCCACTTGGAAGTGTCAATCGCTTCGATGCCTTTGGCCATGCACAACAATGAAGATCAGGATGAATCGGTAAAGGAGTTGCAAAGCCAACTCAACAAGGCAAAAAAAGAGAAAAAGGACGTGCTTGTTGCAGAGCTTGAAGAAGAGAAGATTTCATTCGCAATATACAAGGTGGAACAAGTAAGAGTGACAACCATCATAAATAGGGAAGTAATCACACTAAAAGAGGCATTAAAGGCAAGGGAAGGAGATGAGAGTCTAAAGGAGTTGTATGATGAAGAAAGAAAGAATTGTATCTCCTTAGAAAATATGTGTGCCTTCAACTCTTGAGAAAACAAAAGTCTAGTGTTGGGAATAAAGGAGTTGAAGAGGCAAAGAGAAAAGACAAGAACATAGCTGTAGGTGGCAAGGAACCAAAGAGATGAGGAGACTACTACACAACAAGCTATAATTATCTCTCCATGAGAAGCCATATTGAAAGAGTAGGTGGAATGTAAAAACCAAAAGCAAGAACAAATGCACACACAGTGGTGGGAGTAGGAGTAGGTGATTGCCACCCTAGCCACTATCAAAATCAAGGGCTAGAGTAGATGAAGGAGAAAGAAAAGGAATGGGCAGCCAGAACGAAGTCAAAGATTTAGCCTACAAGCTGGCCCATTCCAAGAGTGAATGCCTCCTAGAGGAAAGAAAAGCTTCGACTGTTGAGACAAGAATGCTGGAGCAACAACATGAATTCTTGAGCACAATATTGAATGTCACTTAGCTAGGAGGAGAAGAGATATTGAAATAACTAAGAAGAAAACTAGAACTAACAAGGACGACGCTACAACATGGACTCCACGTCAAGGCACCAAGCCCAACACTAGCTTGGGAGTAGAGAAGCAATGCGCCCACCTAGTTTGAGCTGGTTTAACCTCATAAAAACTCACCTTGATGGGGCTTGGGAAGCCAGAACACCAAATGTAGTCACCCCAATAGGAGCCATTGAATCTAGTCCAGGAAGAAGGGCTTGATTTTGAACCAAACCAACAAGAGGATGAAGAAGTGTAGGAACTAAGTCCCCGCTCTGAGCCAAAGTATAGTCAAAAGAGCAAGGGGAGGAATTTGGGCCACCGAAATGGATGGTGGAAATGAGCCACAAACATAGAGAGAAAGTGGAACACACCCATAGGAAGTTTCAAGCCAAGACACTGCGAATTCCATATGTGACCATCCCTCAAAGCGAGGAGTGTGATCTTGTTAACTGGGGCTAGGAACTTGTAGTGTGGGAGCAATAGAAAAATTGCAGCCATCTCTTTTAGTTCTCCTTCACCTTCCCTCACATATTGGATAGAGTATTATCTCCTAAGGTGGTTGAGGATATCATTAAGCTTTCAACTCAAGGCTAGGAAGGAGATGGCTAGAGGAATGGATGAGACATCCCACAAGGTGGTAGCAGGAATTTGCACAGACTATTAGGAAGATAAGGTGGTGGAGGTACCTTAGAGGGTGGAGGGATATGAGGCACAACTAAGGTGGTGCTGGAACATGTGGAACTCTAGCTTAGAGGCCTAGATTGCTTTCTGTAGCACCCTAACTCATGAACGAGATGATCATATCTACATGACCTACCAAAGAAGGTTTGGAGTTGATTTCAATGGAGAGGTGCATGGTAGATACGACTTTCCTCTGATCTATAATGTAAATGCCTCAATCCCTGAAGAAAGCTTGATTTTCAATGAAAGGGACCTTCGCCCATCTATAGCAAGTCTTTTCAAAGACCTCTCCTCATGCCTTGACCCCGCCTTCATCAAACCACATATAACTACCTCAGCCTATCGTGAATATTAATAAAATAAAAATCTATTGCAAAGGAAGAGCAGTTGCCACCCCTCTTTTTTTATCTCAATATTGGGATAGCTGGCTATGTGATGGTGCGTCTCATGATGAGAGCCACTCTCTTGCCAGCATTTTATATGAACCTCTTAGAGAATATGAGTGACAGTAGATTCACGAGGTGTAACCACCCACTTTTTTTGTCCACTCCACTTAATGTAAGAGCCAACTTAAATGGATATCTACATAGCAGGGCATTTCTAAGTAAAGTGCTCAAGCCGCCATGCAACTTGGCCCCTACTCATCAATGGGATGCTTCTTAATATGCTCCCCTTATAATTCAAAATAAGGAGAAGAAAAAGAAAAGAAAAAGGACAAGGACAAGAAGGAAAGAAGTGGTAAGAAAAGAAACACCACATGAAATCAACCTGTCTATACTCTACAAGCATCACAAGCACTACACCTAGGGACCATTCTAGCTCCTTCCTTCACTTCACATACTTAGGGCACATCAAGGGTAGGACACACTTGGGGGGGACTCCTCTTGCTTGCCTATGGTTAGTTAGACTTATCTCCCTAAGTCACACCCATAGCGCCTTCCCATGTACATGAACTGGGTCCTCAAGTGTGGGACAACACCACGGGCTTGACCCAACTCCAAGTTCCACTGTCACACATATACCATGCACTACACAGTGGGGTAGACACCCCTAGGTAGTGAACTTCCTTTTCCTTTCCAGGTTCATTCGGCAACTTGTGATCAACCTCCGACATCGCAGACCTCTACAACCTCTCATTATTTTTGTTATGCTTCTTCTCTATGCCCAATCTCCCCAAAGCCCCATCATTGATCCATATGGCAAACCTTGAACCACCTAAGCCCTCACCAACAAGTGCCATGGGACTGGCACTCAGCTAGGAGGAGGTAATGTTACACCTTTCGAAGTTCAAGATGGAAAATCCCTAAAAAATAAAAAATGAAAGAAAACCCCAAGGTGAGAAAAATGGAAGAGAAAGGCAAGCTAAAAAAAAGTGCAAGAAAAGCCTCAAATGTAAAAGGAAGCACACAATAATAAGTGCATCAAATATTCTAGTAGGAAAAGTGATGGACACATAGTAATTCATTTTGTAAAAGAGTGCCTCCTATGTAGATTATAAAGAATGAGAGGTGTAGGTTGAGACATATACTAACAGGAGGGAGAAGTAAAGAGAGTAGAGGAAGGGACAATGGCATAACTAAAAAGGGGGATGGCCACCCATCTTGGAAGGGATAAGGGCATGTAAAAAGGCAAAAATTGTCTTGTGTGTGACCAAAACTAGCTCTCTTCTTCTTCTTCTTCTTCTTCTTCTTCTTCTTCTTCTTTCTTGTGCTTGTGCTTGAGAGAGGGAGTGAGAGAGTGAGTGTGTGAGGGTGAGGGACCATGGTGGAGAAGCTCTCCATCTTCTCCTCTTTCTTCGTCTTCTTCTCTTCTTTTCTTTTCTCTTGTCTTGTGAGTGACAATGGAACTTAGAGCTTGGAGTTTGAGGATCAATCTTGCTTGAGCTTGCACCTTGCATTGTGAAGCTACCGAAGAGCTTGAGGGAGGAGACAACTCGATAAGGTATGAAGCTAAGCTCACTACACTTGTAGGTGTGAGAGCGCACATGGCTATGTGAGAGGTAGCCATTGCACTTGGCTTGAAATTCTTGAAATAATAAGTGGTTCATGAGTCTTGGCGGTCAAGCAAGAAGATCCCAATGTAGCCATTGAGCAATCGGATGCATCCATGAAAGAATAGAAAGATGGTTAATCAGACTACCTAGCTCATGACCCATACTAGCAATTGATAGCCAAAATAGGACATGTTAGCAAGAAATCCCCATAGCATCCTTAGACTAACATCAAGAGGCAATTTTAAAAGCCCCTTAGGACCATAGTCAAGAAAGGCATATTCAATAAAGGCATAATTAGCCAAGGATTCCATAAAGTGATTCCACTACTATTGAGAAATTGACTGGCAAGTCATTGCTTCAAAGATCCCAAGGCTATCCAAGGTTGCATGATGGCACATCCTTAGAAGGGATCCCTCACACTATATGTACCATTCAATCGGTTGATCACAAACTACAAGTCACCTTTCACAAATAACCAGTTAACTATGTCTAGCTAGATTTAACCCCATAAGTAAGGCCTTTTATTTCACCACATTATTCATAAAAGAAGTGTCTAAACACACTCTCATTTTTAAAACCACTCAATGATCGGGATGTTTTATAATAACCCCTACACTTGCATGTTTAACACGTTCTCAAGAAGTTCCATCAAAATTATAATGTATAAACCAAGGCTTCATTGGATGTAACCTTCTAAGGCAATCAACCTATTCATACCTATGATAATCAAAGTCTAATCAAGAGAGGGGGTCTAAGAGAAGTACAATCCCTCCTTCACTAACTTGATAGGGACACTAGTAAGAACCTTATGACAATGATGGCAATAAACTCAAATATCCCATGTGAAAGAGTTGTCTTGCCACTTCGTAATGAGATAACTCTTACTCCACTAGATCACTTTGCCTTGGTGGTAATGCTACTCTAAATATGGATGGTTAGGATAAGGAATGAATTTTCCCATCCAATAGTCTCGGTATCCTCTTCAAGTTAAACTTAGATCCTGAAGAACTTGCAAAGGTATCAAGTCCACTGTACGCATAATAGGGCTTCAGTTTATTGAGGTTTACTTTAGTTTTGAATTCTACGCCTTAGAAATCCACTAAAAGAGTTGTAGAGCCAATCTTTCCTATAAATACAATCTTATAAGGACCATCCCATTTTGGTTCCAACTTGCCTAGAAGGAGCTCACGATGGACATCATAATATAGGACCAATTGACCATTAGCCAATTTATACTTCTTAGCTTGAACGTCGTGAAGCTCTTTCATTCACTTTTTCCCTACTTCTTGATGTAACACTCTAGATAAATAGTATGTTATAGCAATATATCAGGATGGAATGGAGGCCATATTGATTTTGATAGACCTTTGATTTCACTACCTTTAGCCAATACGTCCTTCTTGACTCCCTAAAATTCATAATACATTCAACGATGCAGTGCAACTTCAGTGGCTTACTCTTAATTTCATAGTCAAACTTATGTAAAAAGTGATTAGCCACTTTGCTAGGTGGTCATGTAGCTGCAACTTATTCATCAATAGTCTTATTCCCTTTGCCTTCATATAAAATACTACCCTTTCATACATGATGTGATGCTTAAATGTTTTCATTGTAAAGACCATCCCAAGGCATAGTCTCTTCATGTAGGTATAATTAATCTCGGATACCTCCAATTTGTGAGATTGGAAAACTCAATCATATGGTATCACTTCTCCTTCCAAATCTAGGCTAAGGATACTATACATCTTAGCTACTAAAAATATACAAAATATCCCATGTCTTTTAGGTGCTTTTGAGACTAGTATTTTTGCAAGTTTTTGCTTCACATCCTTGAAGGATACTTGACATCACGGATCACTCCAAACAAACAAAAAATTAAAGGACAATAGATTTTTCAATGGCAAAGTTCTCTTAGCCAGTGCATTAATAAATCATGGATAATATCTGATTGGTAATAGAAAGCTATGCACTTCCTTAGGAGTACGTGGCACACCCATAGTGACAATAACCTTTATCTTTTCAGGATAAGATGCCAACCAAGCTATCCACATGGCCCAATATGAATCCATAGGGTACTCCAAAGACATTTCTCCTTGGATTGAGAGTAATGCAGAACTGCCTACACTTCTTGAAACATTTTCTCAAAATAATCAGCTATCTCTCCCTTGTGGTGACTACCCCTAGGTCATCAATAAAGACTTTCAGCTCCTCTAGGAAAATATCATTGAAAGTTTTATTAGCCATACATTGCCAAAAACCTAGCGTATTGCATAATCAAAAAGCCATAACACGATATCTAAAGATACCAAATACAGTTATAAATGTCATTTTCAATTTATCTTCCTTTGCAATAGCCATTTGGTTATAACTGGCAAAGTAGTCCATAAATGAATAGACATCCCTACTTGCTAAACTGATTTAGAAGATCAACGAACAGTAGTAGATAGTAATCTTTGATCGTTTGTTTATTAAGCCACCTAAAATATACACAAAGATGAATTTGATTATTTTTCTTTTTCCTAATAACTATTGGGTGGTGAATACCATTCCATGTATTGTACATGAAATGTCAAGCCAACCTTAATGCAATTTTCGTAGCTCCTCAAATAGTCTGTCCCTTAGCTCAAAAGGCATATGTCTCACTTTTTGTTGAATAGGTTGGCTACATTTCTTCAAGAGAACAGTATGCACAACCAATAGACTAGGAGAAATACCCCTCAACTTATCATAGCTCCATGCAAAAATATCATAGAATTCTTGGATCAAGTGATAGGTAGTCTTTTCTCTCATCTAGACTAAGCATAGATCCTAATCTAATCAATCGTGGCTCATTTAATTGTAATGAAAGAAGCTAAGAGGAGAGAGAAGGAGAGCTGAGGGGAAAGAAAGAGAACAAGAAGAAGAAGGAAGAACACTAGAAGAGGAGAGAGAAAGAGAGAAAATAGGAGAGAAGAGTGAAGGAAGCCATGGAAGCTAGAGATGAAGGTGAAGAGTATGATCTTGATAATAAGTGGTTTCCCTAATCTGGGTTTCATACACCTTAAATACCTCAGTCAGTGTGACGGGGTGTCTAAACCCTAGTCGGTGTGTATCCCGCTTGTTACAATCCATCCCCACTCAAAATGTTTTTTCCCTCAAAAACAAGGAGAAATAGAGGGGAGTGATGGGTGGGATAAGGGAGGGTTGGAGAGTACTACTCAGAGCCCTTTGACAATGAATATTAGGTGTGGAGAGACTAGGCACAACATGCAGTCTGGAACCGGTCTGCTGAAGTAAGCTGGGCATAACTTTTTATAGGCTGCTCCAAATAGGGTGTACCATATGTCGAAATGGAGATTATGATGATTACTTTCAGCCTATGTAGAATGCACATGCATGTGATTTGAGTAAGTACAAAATTGTTCTAAAATAGTGTGTAGTCCTGTGGGCAGAAATTGGGCAGTTTGGGGCATGACCGGCTTGTCTTTCAGCCATTGGGGTTCATGGAGGTAGGGAAATTCATTGAGGATGGTTGTTGGGCACCATGAGGCTTCTTCCAAGGGTAGGCCTTTCCATTTGATGAGGTATTCTTTGATGGATCAGGATCATAAGTGCTTATCTTGCTGCCCAATGATTGCTTCAAGGACATATTGAGTGATGTCATCTTCATCGATGGGGGAAAGTTCTTCCACATAGTCCACTGAGGAGCCTACAAAGGGTTTTAGCTGACTCACATGAAACAAATTGTGAAATTTGGTGGTAGGGGGAGTTCTAAGCAGTAGGCCAAGTTGCCAACTCTCTTCAGGATTCGATATGGGCCATAGAAGCGATGGGCTAGCTTGTTACTGCTGCCCTCTTTGAGAGTTGAGTAGCGGGACTTAGGCACTTTCAAAAGGACCAATTCCCCCTCTTGGAATTCCAAATGCCTTTGTTTTTCATTAGCATAGAGTTTCATGTGTGTTTGGGCCTTCTGAAGATTCATTTTGCATTGCTAAAGTAAAGTTTGCATGCAATCCAATTTAGCTTGGCTCTAAGGATTGATCTTATTAATAAACAAGACTGTAGGAAGGGGAACCTTATACCCGTAAGGCCTCAAAAGGGGAAACTCCAATGCTAGAGTGTGTGGAGTTATTATATGAAAAATCAACCAAGTGAAGCCATGTATCTCCACTGTGTTGTACATCATGGCAAAAGTGCCTCAAATATGTCTCAAGCCATTTGTTCACTCTCTCAGTTTGGCCATCAGTTTGGGGGTGTAATGGATGGAGCAAGCTTGCCAAAAGTTGCTCATCAACTTTGCATCCCGATCATGTACTATGACTTGTGGTAAGCCATGCAGCTTCTTGAAGACATTTTTCATAAACTGAGTGGGCATCTGAGAGGCAGTATATTGGGCCTTAGTGGGGATAAAGTGGGCAGCTTTGGTGAGGCGATCAACTACCACATAGATACTATTCCACCCTTTTTTAGTCATAGGAAGGCCACTGATAAAGTCCATTTTGATGTGAGTCCATTTGCCTTTAGGGATAGGGAGAGGCTGCAAGATGCCAGCAGGCCTAAGTGTACTATCCTTGTTCTGTTGGCATGGAACACATTTGGCCACAAAGTCCTTGACATCGCTCGATAAGCCTTTCCAATGAAACCTCTTGGCAATCCTATCATACATTTTGAAAACACCCAAGTGACCAGGAGTGGGGAAAGAATGCATTTCTTCCATGATCTTCTGTGTGAAAGGGGAAGTGTGTGGGATGAAAATCTTGCTGTAGGACCAAATAAGGCCATGCTTGAGCTGATATTGGGAGTTTTCAGCCATAATTCCATGCTGTCATTTCTGAAATGTGTGGCTAAAGTAATCATATAATAAGTAAGCCTCTTGGAGCTCTTCAACCCAGTCACTGTGCAATTTTGAGATAGAGGAGACTCTGCATGCCCACATTCGAGAGAGAGAACCAGCCACAATATTATCCTTGCCCCGTATGTGTGAAATGTCAAAGTCATAGTTATGTAAGGTTGCCACCCATCGCCTTTTCTTAGGAGTCAAAGTAGATTGAGTTAAGAAGTATTGGAGGACTCGGTGATCTCTTTTCACTTGGAAGCGGCTGCCATAGAAATAGTGGTGCCATTTCTTGATGGCATGGAGGATGGCCAACATCTCTTGGTCGTATACATTCATTTGCATCTTCTTCTCATCAAGCTTGTGGCTCTCAAATGCAATCACACCATGCTCTTGCAAAAATACTACACCAATACCCCAGCCACTGGCATCACAATGAATGGTAAATAACTTAGAGAAGTCAGGGCAAACAAGGATGGGGGGGGCTGAAATAAGCATGTCCTTTAATTGTTTGAAGCTATGATCCACAGTGGCATCCCAAAAGAATGACTCTTTTTTCAAGCAATCAGTCAAAGGTGCTGCAATGGTGGCATAGTGCTTAATGAAGCATTTGTAGAATGAAGAGAGACCAAGGAAGCCACGCAAGGAAGTAGTGGTGGAAGGAGTGGGCCAGTCTTTAACACATTGCACCTTTTTCGGGTTAGCCTGTATACCATTTTTGCTCACAATGTGTCCCAAATACTCCATAGATGTCTACATGAATGTGCATTTTCTCTCCTTAGCAAAGAGTCGATGCTCTCTCAATATGTCAAACACCCTCCGAATGTGTGTCAAGTGCTCCATAGATAACTTGCTGTAAATGAGGATTTCATCAAAGAAAACAAGCATGAACTTGAATAGAAAGGGCTGTAGGATTTTTCTCATGAGGCTTTGAAAGATGGCAGGGGCATTAGTCAACCCAAAAGGCATCATAAGAAAATGGTAAAGTCCACAATTAGTCCTGAAGGCCGTTTTGACCTCATCTCCTGCCCGCATACGAATCTAATGGTAGCCAGAGTGAAGTCAATCTCAGTGAATAAGCATGCCCCTTTTAACTCATCTAGAAAATCATCAATTCGTGTGGTATGGGGTAGCGGTTCTTCACTGTAATTTTATTCAAATCTCTGTAGTCAATGCACATGTGAAAGGAGCCATCTTTCTTTTTTACTTAGAGGACAAGGGATGCATAGGGGGAAGAGCTTGGTTCAATGAAACCCATCTCCAAAAACTCCTTGATTTGCTTTGCAACCTCTTCATGCTCACGCTTGGAGAGTCTATAGGGGGGTTTGTTCACTGGCTTGGAATGGAGCTCCAAGTCAAGTGGGTGGTCCACTTGTCTCTTGGGAGGGAGGGATGTAGGCATGTGAAATAAGTCATTGTATTCCTCGAGTAAGGTCTGCAAGGTAGAGTCATGTGATACTGCGGAGGGCTGATCAGAAGTGTCCTTATTTAATTGCAAAACAAATATTTTTGAGCATTTCTTAAACTCCCGTTTGAGTTGCTTTGCTGTAATGAGCTGAAAATCAGCATGATCTCAAACTCCCTCTAGGCGGATAGGCTATCCATGTATCATAAACTCTATGTAAAGCTGAGAGAAGTCCATAGCAAAATTTCCCAATTGTTTCAGCCAATCAGATCCCAAGACAACATCAATGGGCCCCATATCTAGGGCAATCAAGTTGACCAGTGCCACATAATTTTCAGCCAGGCATAAGGGAACTATGGGACATACATGTGTGCTAATTTCTTCTTCTCCATTTGCTACTTGGACCTTCAAGGGGTGGTGTAATTCCATAGGGGTACATCTCAACCGATCAATGGCTGATTTATTGACAAAACTATGAGTGCTTCCACTATCCATAAGGATAAAAACATGCTTCCCGTTGATATTGCCTTGAATGAGAAGGGTACTGGGGCTACAAGAACCCGTCCAAGCATCCAAGGAGATCGAGCAAAGGGAAGTGGGAGGTGGGTGGGATGTTAAGTCAAGTATCTGTGAGGGAGCACGACCCTAGTCAAAGGGAAACCCATCCTCCAGGTCATAGAACTGCTCATGATCAACATCCTCTGTGGGCTTAATCTGGTCAATGGCTAGGTCATCCTCCTCATTGTGCCAATCTTCCATGACATACATGCTATGAACTTTAACCTTAGCTATCTTGTACTGGCATTTGGAGGCATGATCAACAGTGTACTTATCTCCACATTTAAAGCATAGCCCTTTTTCTTTCCGTTCCTTCACAACATCTGGGAGAAGAACCGTTGACTACTGGATCCATGGGAAGGTGATGCAGTGGACTATTTATTTTCAGCATAGCTATTTTCAGCAATAGAGCTCGATGCTATCCCAAAAGTGCCCATTTTCCTTTATGCGGGGTAAGTGGGTACTTTGGGGCTGTTATTAGGCATAGAAGAGCCTCGAAAACCACCTCCGTATGGGGCTGATCATGAAGGGATGCGGGGGGGTCCAACACCTTGTTGAAAATGCTCATTCTTATGGTACTTTCTTGCATATCTCTCAGCTAGTTTGATTGAATCAAACAGTGTAGAAGGGATGCGGGGGGTCCAACACCTTGCTGAAAATGCTCATTCTTATGGTACTTTCTTGCGTTTCTCTCAGCCAGTTTGATTGAATCAAAGAGTGTAGTGGGTTTTTGGGCCATGACATCAGCCGATAGACTCAGTTCCAACCCATAGATGTACTTGTACAATTTAGCATCGTCACTAATGCTTTCCACATACATGGTCAAGTTCATGAACTGATTGGTGTAGTCACGGTACAGTGAGGTTACGTTGGTCAAGAGTGTACCATCGTCTTGCCAACCGTTCTTTTTCCATTGGAGACACAAAAACTTGGACCATATGCATTTTGAAATATTTCCAATCAATGAACTATTGATTCTCCCGATTGATATAGGGCCACCAAGTGTGGGAAAAACCTTCTAAATGGAGAGAAGAAAAAAGTATTTTCTGATCATCAGTGCGGGGGTAGATGTTGAAGTAGGACTCCAACTTGGACGTCCATTTTTCCAAGTCAGATGGTGAGGGGGATTGCCCATTGCACTTTGTTAGGATGAGCTTGTCACACAGATCATAGGGGCCATGCTGCCCATGAAATCCGTGCTATCCATGCATCTCGTGGTGGCCATACATGCCCTGCTGTCCATACATCCCTTGTGGTGCATTCAGCCCATGTTGTCCATTATAGAGATGCTGTCCATGATTGCCAAGCTAGCCATTTGTACCATATTGTCCTTGATGGGGCTGATTCATATGTGATGCATGGGGGCTCCTAGGTAGAGCGGGTGAAATTCGACCTAAGGTGGGAGAAGGCCTCAAGTGAATGTTGCCGACATGGTGGACGAGGGAATTCAATAGGGCTCATCATGTGTATGAGAGGGTTCCCCAATCTCATAGGTAGAAGGGAAAATTCCCTTAGCGCCAAGTATACCTTGTGGGCCATGCGACGGTTCCTGATGTGGAGGGTGTCTAAACTCATGTCTAGAGTCATTGGTCTTCTCTTGGGATGAAGCCGTCGCTAACTAAGCAAGAAGAGCAGTGAGCTGTTCCAAGGTCTGTTGGGCCTTTGAGTTTGAGATAGCCATGTACTCGATCACTTCATCAAACTTGGACATCATTTGGCAGTGGTTGGTGACCATATCATTGTGGCGTTCCATATGATGGAGCTCATGTTGGCAGAGGGTGTGATTGAGAAGGGTATACGGGTCCGTTTCAGGCATTTCCTCCTGTATGTCACCATGGTAATCTTGCGATGAGCTTGGTTACTCATTCATGGAGGTTTGGGAGTCTCTAATATCCCTCTGGAGTTCCTCTTGGGCCTTGCTTTTGCCTTATTGGCTAGCCATCTAGGTGCAGTCCACAAGACCCTCTGTCAGTAAAAGGGGCGTAACTCTTGGTAGGGAACTATGATTGGTGAGGTTTTGGGCTCCAATCGGAGGGTACGATGACTTCTTTGAGATGAGCTATTAATATTTATGATAGAAAATAATCATAATTTTCTATAAGGGGTTTACATGCCTGTCCTGGAGCGGTTTGCATCCTGTCCATAGTGACCCTAGTGCACAAAAATGGGCATAACTTTCACACCGTACTTCGATTGGGGAGATTTTTAATTCAAATCGGAGGGGACGAAGCCCTCTTTGAGGTAACTTATAGGGTTCACCCCTAGATTTAGGGTAGAATTTTTTGCAATGGGATCTTTGTCACAATCCTGCAGGATTGTGACCAAAAACACTGCCTGTCCCTTTGTACCAATGTCTTACATGGATAGAGCATAGTTCAAGGGGCCTGATCTACCACATCAATAGCCTCTTGAGCATATTGAATAGAATCCAAAGCATCATTTCATACCCATGAACTCTGCCATTCATGCATAAGTACATTCACTGCCATACATACATGGATGCCATTAGCATTGTGGGGTGTCCAAGAGAGATCATTGGGGTAGGGGAGTGGAGCTCATGGAGGTACTTGCACCTGCAAACAAGTATTGGGCTCCAGATCACCGGGAGGTGCACAAAGTTCCCCCCGAGCTGGGTTGTGCACCCCTTTAGGGTCTTAAGTGGTAAGGGAGGGTCGCCTCTTCTTTGTCTTACCACCTTGCCTGGCATCGATCTTTTTCCTCAGCCGGAGTATACATTGCAGTCATTTTTAATTAGTACTTAGCATGAGATGCAATGGAAAGAAGACATTGGGCCTTTTCATGAGATGTAAGGAATGATGAAGGTTGGTGTAGGGGTTACCTTGGTAGTCCAATGACTCACTGGCTGCTACTTACCCAATTTACAATGGCTAATATTCATCCAAGATCGTAAGACAAGGTAAGGGTTAATGTCAACCATTACAATGAAATTCAGGAAGAGGTATGATGCTTGTATGCAATCTTGAATCTCTCCAACAGTGGGTTAAGCTCAGCAAGTGGCTAAATTGAGAGATTAAGATCCGAATGGCATACCTCTTTAATGCTTGGGACGACCGTTGAAGCCCAAATCATCATGATGCTGCTTGCTCCATTGATCAAATCTAGTTGTTGGTTGGGCATCCGTGGAAGAGTGCTTTAGCATTTGAGTGTTCTTGTTGATGAAGAAGGCTCTCAAGCTTATCCCCGAGCTCGAGCTTCAAGAATGGGAAGCTTCAAGTGAAGCTTTCATGGCTACCTGCAAAGCTCCCATGCATGCTAAGCTCAATGGCTTCATCCGGGCAAGAGAAATCCTTCACAAGCTGAAGGGGTTGTGGAGTTGAGCTCTGCAGGTTAGAGAAAGTTTCAGTTAGAAGAATCCATGGCTTCCTCAAATTGTCTCAGATAGTCCCAGCCGATGTCCACCATGGGAGTTGATTCACAGGAGCAAAAGTGCCAAAGGGGGAGGGCCAATGTGTTGAATCAGTTCCGTGGAGTGGTAGGGAGGGGAGGGTAGCAAGAGGAGGAGTGGTAGGAGGGCTGGGGAGGGGTAGGGCAGCCAGCGCAAAATGCGCCAAAAATTACGGGGCTATTCTACAGGCCTCTTGGGCAACAAATTCCCCCAGTCCACCACTTGATCAAAAGCTTGGGGGGTTAGGAAAGGAGTCCCAGGGATGGTTGATGTCGAGGAGCACCCTCAAGTCATATTTTTTGGGGTTTCTTTGGGCTGACAGCCATGGCAGCTTGCAAGAGAAGAGAGAGAAAGAGGGCTGAGGTAAAAAGTGACTGAGGTTTTGCCCTCTTCCAACTCCTGGGACTCTAAACTTGGCTTGGAACCCTTAAAGTTTGCATGAAAAGAAGTGACGACCTATTATTTTAACCGTTTTACCTCCAGATATGTCTGAGTCTCCAGCCATAGCTGCTGCTTGCTCCAAAAAGCTAAAGTTAACTGCAAACCTTCTTGTTGTACCTGTACTTGTAAGCTAAGTAACTAGGGTTTTTGGGATTTGAAAAGGGAGAAAGGGGAAAGAGGAAAAGGACCAAAGCGTAAAGCTCTGATACCACTTGTAATGAAAGAAGCTAAGAGGAGAGAGAAGGAGAGCTGAGGGGAGAGAAAGAGAACAAGAAGAAGAAGGAAGAAGACTGGAAGAGGAGAGAGAAAGAGAGAAAAGAGGAGAGAAGGGTGAAGGAAGCCATGGAAGCTGGAGATGAAGGTGAAGAATGTGATCTTGATAATAACTGGTTGGCCTAATCTGGGGCTCTTACACCTTAAATACCCCAGTCAGTGTGATGGGGTTTCTAAACCCTAGTCGGTGTATATCCCGCTTATTACATTAATGTATCAAGATGTAGCTCAATCACATATGTGTCTTTGATTCTATCTTGGGCTTCTATTAGCTCATTCATAGTCACTTGGTAGACATCTTTTGTAGTAGACCCCTCTGTTGGATTCATTTCTTGATAAAGTCTCACTACTAGAATGATCCTCTAATGCATCTAATTCTGTCGAAGATAAGGGTACTCTCTCGCTTTGAGAAAATTCAGCATATGCATCCACTATTACACATGTGAAGCCTCTGCCAAAAATCAAATGACTAGTGGGTATATCAACTTGACATTCAGATTGTAGATCCATGGCCTTCCTAATAATACTTGATAGCTTGGTCACCCTACAAACCTAAAACCCTAGAGTTAAAAATGCATTCCATATTAGCAATAGTTACATGGACTTTGGTAATGCTACCTTTTGATTTCCTTAAACTATCATTAGCCATCCAGTGAATTATGGAGGTATCCTTTTAGATTTCCAGTCCTAGCCTTTCCATCAATTTTGAACTCATAATGTTGATAGAGGATCCCAAATCCACAATGGCATGATCCACCAATATGTCATCAACATATATTGCCACCCTTGGGCAATGCCTTTCAGCATGTTCAAAACAGTTATCTCCCACACATGCTACTCCCAAGGGTTCGACAATATATCCAGTGTGAAGGATCTTATTAAACTCTTTATGCACACTTAGAGATAATTTGATCACTATAGGAGATTTGCATCAGGCTTTACCTTGCAAAGAGAATTGACTAAGTTAAATACATGATAATTAGCAATGGTTCTCTTCTCCTGATAGACCATTCTTTCTCTTGGTCACTGCACAACTTAGATGACTCTTTCTTGACTTTTACCTTCTTCTGTGTGGTAACTTCTTATTAGAGTCAGCTTTGCCATCCCATCAACTTTTAGAGGAATGGCTTCCATATCAAGGTTAAGGACTTGTGTTCCCTTATCATACTATTTAAGGTTTACCTCAATAGGTTTTACATTATCCCTATCACCTTCTTTAATCTTATGTCCTCTTATAATGACTTGCAAATTGGAAGCCTTTGTGTTATTGACATGACAGCTCTGATAAGATGGACGCCACTACCACTAGGCAAATCTTCTACAATAGATTTTCCTCTCTAAAATATTTTATTTGGTCCCTCATCCTATTGAAGGTTATTCCCTTGTGCTCAATGATTAATTGGACCTAGTTGCCTACTCCCTTGTTGAAGATATATGATCTTACTCTAGCAAGTACTAGTTAGAGGGCTAGACTTTCCACATATGTTGCATTTAACATTAGGGCATCTGCTCAAAAAGTGCTAACCACCACACCACTTACAACTAAATCTTGATGGACCACCCTCTTCAAGACGTTGATTTCTATCAAGTTTTACTACTTCTTTGGAAAATCAACATCTATGGCTATTTGTCTATACTATTTAGTTATCATATATAATGCTTCATCATATCCTTGACTTTGCTAAGAACATTTGATGTACTAGTCTCATGGCTATGATAATCCACTTGCCTTTCAGCTCACCTAACCACATGATTAGGGATTGGCCATTGATTAGTTGGCAAGACATTAGGAGGAACCGACAACATGGGCACATTCTACATTACTCTTCCTTTTCCATTCAAATTGTTCATAGATGTACTAGTCGCACCTTGACTTCCATTAATCAATGCCGAATCATTTCCAGGAACTAGACTCAAATTTAGGTTTTCCCTAGATGTCTAGGCCGCTTGTAAGCACGACTCTACCCCCTTTGCTCATATAATAGCACTATCTATATCAATAAGAGATCCACTAGTCAACTGCTCTTGAATATTGAAGTCTAATCCATGTAAAAAGTATTGCAGTTGGCCAAAAAAGGAGGTGTGGAATAGGAATAGAGATATGCAATTTGCAAAACACCTGTTTTAGTTTCTTGGTGTACGCTTGAGCATTCTCATGGGGCTCTTTACATGTCACATTTAGAACATGCAGCCCCAATACTAATCACCTCTCTCAGGGTGAAAACTCTCTTTGAAAGGTCATAAAGAGTAAGTGGATTGTGGTGAATATGGTCCTGGCTTCAAAGCTATGATACCACATTATAGCTCTTCCTTTTAGAGTCATGTTGAAAAACATCATGAAATGTCCTTCATCCTGAATTCGGTAATTGAACATTAATTTTTGAAACTCACTGATGTGGAGCTTTTCATCTTCCTTTGTTAACCCATTAAAGATGGGTAGAGGAAAACCTAGGGCTAGCAAATCTAGCGTTCCTATAAGTATTGCAATGGGTTGCAACATAACGATGGTTGGATTTGCTACAGGGGTTTGTATCAATGGGACTAACCCCACTTGAAGTTAGCTGACCTGTCAGGGTAAGAGGCACGCTAGAGGTTTCCCCTTGCCATAATGGGCTAGCTAGGATAATCAAGTCAACAAGACCTCTCTTTTTCAATGATATTGAACTACTATGCTTACGATAATATCTCCTAAGCATCTCACCTTTTCATCTAGCCCTTTCGTCCCTTTCTATTTTGACATTGTCTATCAAGAAATAACATATCTATTTCAATTCTCTTTGAGATATATTGAACAATTGGTCCCTATTAACCAAGATTCTGAAATCCCCACTTATTAGAAGCTCTCGAAAAATGCAGCACCTACTATAAGGACCAAAAATCGGTCCAGACACTAGCTCTAGGGTTATAGCTGAGCTACTTATACTCTCTAAACAACCCCCTATAGCTCATAGCCCCCCCAGGAGCATTCAGAGGCTATACACTACTTTAAATAAATGAGCATTTGTATCAATTTGTAGTCTAACAATTTTATCCATCCCAATTCCAACAAAGGGAGTACCCCTTATATACAGGTGACTAACACCTCGTTGCACACACATATAGTGCAACCCCCAAGATCGTTGTGACTCCAATAGCTCTTCTACAACCTAGGGATTCCCTAGGATTGCACTGTCTCTTAAACATAAAACATAATCGTAACATTGTCCAAACTTTTTTCAATCTGCATGTTCTAGGAGATATTTTTATTTTCTCACTTAGTCAATCCCCAAAGAAAATCATATTATCATACTATAGCTTAGGGATCCTCACACTCTCATCATTGTTGGTCAGTAGTTTAAACAACCAATTGCAATGCATCTAGAAGACTTCCTTTTTCTTGATACCATGTATAAGAATGCAAATGCAAGATGCAATTCCATATAGTTCTCTAGCAAATTCACCACAAATTAGCCAATGTGTTGTGTGAAAACAATCTTTCAATAAATTTCTTTCTAATGTATTGCTTTGGTGCGCTTAGAAATAACACCGACCTAATTTGTGCTTTTGTCCCTTTAAACTTATGAGAGCGGAATTTAGGTGACGGGAAGTGCTTAAAAATAGCAAAAAATTATGAATATCAAGGGAAAAATATTCACTGTCAAAGGCGGCGGCTTGATCTAGGACGATTTTAAGCGTCAAGTGCTTGACGGGCGCCTGTACGACACTCCGAGAATTTTCATAAATTTTCCGTGTGCCTCTGCCAGTCAGTAGAGCTGCCAGTCAGTGCGGGATGTTGAGACGAGCTCATAGAAATTTTTAGACTGACGATCGGAGTTCGTATGCGGAAGATGGCCCGAAACCGGCCGGGGTGCCCACAAAGGGGGCCAAATTTGAAAATTGAAAGGGTGTGATTAGTGGGGGGTGCCCTTTGGCCCGTCCACCCCCCTAAATTTTTCGTGGGGGGGAAGGAAGTGCCGTGCAGGCAATGACGCGAAAAAAAACGGCGCCCCCCCCCCCCCCCCCCCCCCCCCCCCCCCATAATCGAGATGCTAGCCTCCATGTAAGGCATATGAGAGAGCACACAGGCTGACTACATCTACCCTACACTCCGTATCGCCGGTCTCCGCTCCCGCAATGGTGGACTGTAGAGAGAGAGAGAGAAAATCAGTCTTTCTCTCTCCTCCTTCTCTCTCCTCTTAACCCCCGTTCGTGCGTGGAAGAGTAGAATGGAAATGGATGGCCGGATGGATGCCGATTCTTGACGAGACTGAAGAGCAATGCCAAATCATTGTAGATTGCTGATTCCAAGCAGAATTCATGGCTGGAAATCAGTCGTGGGACGTGCCAAATTTAATGGAAAAACCCGCAAGACACGGTAATAATTGTTTTTATAAAGAAAATGGCCTTTTGATGCAAATTTGGTTGATAAAAATGTGTTCATATGGATTGAGTTTTGAGTATGTCGTGCTTTGAGTTGTTTTCTGGCTGTTCATCATTTAAAAATCAGAAAAAACATGTGCGGGATAGCAGAAAATAGAAAACCGAGACACGAAAAAACCATAAAAATGAGGGAAAATAGGGTTTTTGGGCTAAAAATGATGCAATAAATTAATCCACACCTACTAAATTTTTTTTCTGCTGAAATGAACTAAGGGCCACAGCCCATAAACTGAACTTAATTTTCAGCAATTAAAAAATGGGAGAAAATGGGAAAAATTGCAAGAAAATGGTGAAAAAAAACCCTTAAAATAGGGGAAATTTATATTTTGGGCTTCGAAAAATTGGGAAAATTATGAGCAATGTCCGTGAATGTATAGTGAGGTTGAGGCATGAAGATTTGCTTCAGATCAGCCTTGCTTCCGTGTTTCAGTTCGGTTTTTTTTTCCGCTTTTGATATGAAAAATAATGGAAAAAGCCGTAAAATGACATGCAACAAAGCAATACTAAAACGAGGGAGGGTAGAATAGATAAAAAGTGTCTAAATGCTACTTGAAATAATGGAAAAGTTGCTGATTTCTATGCATAGCATTTAGGACGAAAAATAATTAAAATTAAGAGCCTAGTAGCACGAGGATCACCTCGGTGCTAGGCCCATGCAACGAAGCATACAATCGTTAGAAAGAAACCATGTAAGGGATGTTTTTGCACTTGTGCATGATACTGTTTGCTAAATGTTTGAGCACTAGACATCCACGAAATGCATAGATCATATAGAAAGTTAAAAGTATCAATGACCAGCTCCTGGACATGCATTGCAATTGGTTTATTAGAACATGACCTACGATGAGAGGCAGTGAGGTACCCATGCTGTAGGCTAGTCGTGGGGTCTAAGGGAAAGAGAAGTAAGGACAATAGTACATTCCTGGACATGCTTATTTGGTACCTTGAGCGACTTTTGTGCGATGTGTCTATTTGTTGAGCGACGCACTGAGGGGCCAATCCCCAAGGTGTAGGAGAGTCGCAGAGGGTTGACGGCATTCAGCCGTAGGAGGAACCCCATGTGTATGTGATTCGAGCCTTTTGGCTATGTGAAAGGAACTCCCTCTGAGGAGTAATATTGGGTTAGGATCAGTTGGACTACAACGTATTACAAACGCAATGTTTAGGAAGGCAGAGATTTCGACAGACGCTCCTGGCCGCGAGGCCGAGGGGTTGTCTTGTGCGTAGTGACGAGGCCCGCAGCTAGTGCATAAGCCAATGCCGGCCCATTTTTAGGTCCATCAGTGGTGCGTCTGCCGGGAGCCGCTTAAAAGTGGCGGTTCTCGAATCCTGGTTGTTTAGGGACCAACTAACAGTTTATGCCAAAGGATACTGAGATTGATCCGTTATTTATTGATAAGCATCGTCTAGCAGAAATCCAAAAGCAAGAAAGAGACGAAAGAGCTAGGCGATGTGCTGAAATTTTTAGGAGATATTCCCCTAAGCGTAGCGGTGCTGAACCCTTACGAGGGAGTGGATCTAGTGGTCTTGGGGCCACAAGCAGTAAGTTAGGAGAAGGTGGAAGCTCTCGTGCTCCCCTTCCTTCTATAAGCCAGTCCACGTCAAGTACGGGAAGTGTAACCCCACCGTCCCCTATTCCTAGTGCAAATCCAATCTTTGTCATGGCGCAGCCTATTGCAATTCCAGCAGGAACGACGGATTTGCCGGCTCTAGGTTACCCGCTACCCATTTTTAATGGGCTAGTTGAGGAAGATGCGGAACTCCACATTAGGGAGTTTCAAAAGCTGATGTTTAACTGTCGCATCCAAGAAGAAGGACATTTAATGATGTTCTTCAATATGACTCTCAAAGGAAGAGCCGCTACATGGTATCGTGGTTTAGAAGCCGGAACCATATTGAACATTGATGCATTTTATGGAGCTTTTCGAAGGGAGTTTGCCCCTGAAAGGGGTGGGCAATATTGGTTGCGTGTACTCAACGTGACCCGTCAAGAACCACATGAGGATATTCGTGCTTATGCGAAGAAGATAAAAGAGGTTTTCCGTAAGTTGGACACCTCTATTCCTATCCCCGCAGCTGCCCAATTGCAATATTTCCTTCATGGTTTGGACTTTAATATCCAATTGCAGTTGAGTAGTGTCCCCTTGGGAGATATAGATACTGCCATTACACGAGCACAAGAGGTGGAATCCCGACTACAAGCAGCCTATGCTTCTCGAGGCAATTCGAATATGGGTTTAGTATTGGGAAACAATATGGCAATGGCCAATGGCAGTAGTGGTCAAGGGATAGCGATGGCTAACCCTAATGGGAGAGGGAACATGATGCAGAATGTGCCTTTATTACCAGCTCCCCCTAGCATGTCGATGCCTACGGGCAGTCAAATGGCTCCAAGTGGTGGAAGCCAGGCGGTCAATTCTAACACCATGCCTGTGGTTCAACAACCAGTGCCTAATCGAATTGTTAGGCCGATGGAACGACATGGTAATGACCAAGGCTATGAGTCGAGTTCTTCTAATGTTCTTGGCGAGGTTAAGGACATGATGAAGCATTATACCGACATGATTACGGAGCAGTATCGGCAAATAGCTGTTGATGTCAACTTCCTTAAAAAACAACAAAATTTAATAGGAAGTAGATACCCAGAGGATGGTGCACCTTCGAGGTTTAGTTGCAAATGGTGTGGCGGGCAGCACTATCCAAGAAATTGCCCAAATGTTAAGTGCGACATCTGTGGGAAATCTGGCCATTTAGCAGCTACTTGCTGGAGTAAGATCAGTTCCCTCCAGCGAGGAAGTCGGCAACCAGGGCCTGTTAATCATCGTGCCCAAGGAAATGACTCCCAGCGAGAAGACGGGCCTAAACAAATACTTCAACGACCAAAGACTACAATAGAGGAGCTACCAAGTGGTAGTGGCGTTAGTTTGATTGAGGCTGTACGCGTTAACGATGCTGAAACCTCTAATCTGCGAGCTATCCTTACAAGAGGTCAAAAGGGTAGAGAAGCCGACAAGGATAAGCCTGTCGACGGAAACCCCAAACAAGGCGACAAAGGAACACAAGTTTTGGATCCTGCCATGGAAGGGGGACCTTTGAAGCCCGTAGAAAGTAAAGCCGATAAGGAACCACCAAAGAAGAAGGTGAAAGTTAAGAAAGAGGCAATAAAGCCAGTTCAGCGACCTAAAGAGCGGATGGTTTGGCGTGAAAAGCGAGCCCTATCGAACTATCATGAATTCGATTTGGCGAGCTCTCTTTGCGAAGTCAAGCCAGATGTGAATCTTTTACAGCTTATTAAGCTTTCCCCTGGAGTACGTAAGGAATTTAGAAAGATTCTACGTACCGGGTACATTGTAGAACCTTTGGGTATTGTGCAAGTTGGTGATGACTGGTTCGAGCATGCTGAGAAGCATTGCCCAAGGGTTGCAGCCTATGTTGATGGGATATTAGTAGATTATGCCATTGTCGACACGGGATCATCTGTTAACATTATGAGTTCTGAACTGATGGAAAGGTTGGGTCTTGCAATCCAGAAAGATACCTCCACAATTCTCAGAATGGCAGATGATAGTTTGAGACAGCCAGAAGGCTGCATTACTAAGGTCCATGTCACTGTTGCAAATGTAGAATGCCTGTTGGACTTTAGGGTGATTCGTTTTGCAGGCCGTCCAAGTTATCAAGTGTTACTCGGACAACCTTGGATCTTGCAAGCGGATTGCCAAATGGATATACCCGCCGGTCGACTGATATTTAGCAGAGGTGCCCAGCGTGTGGTGGTTGATGCTTATCCTGAGTCCCCGCAGAGTGAGAGAGCTCCTCTATCTTCTACAGAATTGGAGACATTAGAAGATTTATCTGGCAGTGAGACATCATCGAGTGATGAGTCCAAAGAGGGATCCACCACGGAGGACATCTATCAGATCACTTTGAATGAGCCGATAGAGGCCCAAGATCATATAAGAGATGCAGATGTTATCGAGCTAGACCTTGGTATGCCTGATGATTCGCGGCCAATCAAATTAGGTTCTATGCTCAGCTCAGCAGAAAGGGAGGATTATGTGGCCTTGATCCAAGAATTCCGTGATATCTTTGCCTGGAGTTATGATGAGTTGAGAGGCATTCCTCCTAGTCTTGCTGTTCATACAATTCCGTTGAAAGAGGGCAGTCGTCCTGTACGGCAGAAAGTAAGGCGTATGCCTTTTGAACTGAGGGACGGGCTGTTTGAAGAACTACAGAAGCTTCGGAAAGCGGGTTTGATTTTTCCTGTGCAACACACGGAATGGTGTTCGCCAGTTGTAATTAGAAAGAAGAAGAATAATCAAATCCGTTTATGTGTAGACTTTAGGGAGCTGAATAAGCAGACAGTTAAGGACTACTACCCGCTGCCATTTATTGACCAGATTTTGGATCAATTGGCGGGTAGGGAGATATATTCGTTTATGGATTGCTTTGCAGGATATAACCAGATGGCAATTGCAGAAGAGGATAAGTTGAAGACAAATTTTATCACTGTATTTGGTACTTTTGCGTACCATGTGATGGCCTTTGGTTTATGTAATGCGCCTCGTTCGTGGCAACGAACAGCAGATAAGAAATTCGGTGACATATCCCCTGAAGAGTTGAAGGTGTTTATTGATGACATAGGGGCTGCCACCGTGAGAGAAAGGCAGTTGATCATTTTAAGAAAATGCTTTGAGCGCTGTAGACAATTCTGCATCGCCTTAAACCCACGGAAGTGTGTTTTTGGAGTACCTTATGGGCTATTGTTGGGCCATGTGGTCAGTTCGGTAGGAATTGCGACAGACCCCGAGAAGGTCAAAGTTATAGTTGCCATGGGTCCACCACGCACTCCGAAAGAGGTTCATAGCTTTCTGTCTTCGGTTGGTTACTACAGTAGATTTATCAACGCCTTAGCAGAAAGAACCTTGCCGCTTACAAATTTATTGTCCTTTAGCTGTTCATTTGTATGGGGTGACCCTTGTAAAGTAGCATTCGAGGATGTGAAACAAGAGCTAGCAAGAGCACCCATTTTAAAAGCACCTAAAAGAGGTGAGGTGTTTTATATCTTTTCAACAGCCACAATGTATAGTATCAGCTGATGTTTAGTCCAAATTTGGGAAGAGAAGTGGTACCACCCGATTGCTTTTGCTAGTCGGAAGCTGGGGGTATCCGAAATCAACTATACTTACATGGAGAAATTGTGTCTAGCGATGGTCTTTGGGACCAAGAAATTCAGGCATTACATTCTCTATGAGAAAGTCATGCTTTATACGAAGGCGGAGGGACTTTGATTATTGATGAATAAGCTACAGCCGCCTGATCGTTTAGCGAAGTGGTTGATCACTTTGCAAGAATTTGATTATGAAATCAAGAGTAAGCCACCAAGGTTGCAAGGCATCGTGGAATGTCTTGTGGACTTTGGGGAGCCGAGAGAATCTGTGGCTGAAGGTAGTGACATGGAGTTGTTATTTAAAATAGATACGTCATCTATTCCCTCCTGGTACGCTGCAATAACGCATTATTTATCAACGGGAGAGGCGGGATCCGAATTATCTAAAGCTGAGAAAAGAAAAATTAAGCAGCAAGCGTTAACGTTTGCTTTGATCGCAGGTACATTATATCGGCAAGGGGTTGATGATATCTATCGCCGGTGTGTGATGCCTGACGAGGTGCCATTCATTTTGGAAGAGTGCCATGATTCTGCTTGCGGTGGCCATTTTGCTGGACGGCTTACAGCACAAAAGGCTTTGAGAGCAGGTTATTGGTGGCCTGCCATCTTCCAGGATGCGTTTGCCTATATTAAGAGATGCGATATTTGCCAACGACATGATAGTCGAGAGAATAGGAAACGACCACTCACCCCTATTATGGCGATACTTCCATTTGAGAAGTGGGGAATAGACTTTGTGGGTCCTATTACTCCGTCGTTGACTGCGCAAAAGAGGTACATCATTGTAGCAACTGACTACTTCACAAAGTGGTCAGAAGCACGTGCAACAAGGAAAGATGATGCTAAAGAAACTGCTAATTTCCTTTTAGAGCAGATAATATGTCGGTTTGGTCCGCCGAAAGAATTAGTGTCGGACCGCGGAACCCATTTCCTAAATAAGGTGATCAAAGGTTTGACAGAGATGTGGCAAATCAAGCATAACAAGACAACCCCATATAATCCGCAAGCCAATGGGCAAGTTGAAAGAACCAACAAGCAGCTTGTGGGCATCCTGTCCAAAATTGTGTCGGAAAAGAAACGGGATTGGGATAAAAAGTTATACGTGGCAGTGTGGGCCTACAATACGACTTTCAAACGAGCCACTGGCCATACCCCGTTTAAGTTAGTATATGGGGAGGAGTGTGTCTTGCCTTTAGAAATTGAGCTGCCGACTATTCGGTTTGCCATCAATCATTCTTTGAGTCATGAAGACGCACTTTTTGAGCGCTTGACGACATTGGCACATTTAGATGAGCTTAAGTTGCAGAGTTTATTGCACCAAGAAGTGGCGAAGCGCCGAATGAAGCAGCTACACGACCTCAAAGCCAAGAAATACACCTTCAAGAAAGGACAGCTTGTTCTGTATTATGATGCACGACGTGAATTATTTCCAGGCAAGCTAGAGCCCAAATGGGATGGGCCCTATAGGATCGTTAGAATAGGAAAGAATAAATCCACAGTCTTATTAGCTGACCTTGAGGGGATATAATTTAAAAATAAGGTTAATCTTAATAAGATTAAACCTTATTATTTCTGATTGCACTAATGCTATGACTGCCTTGCAGGTCTAGGAGAGATCGATCAAGCATCTGCAAGAAAATCGTGATAGAGGTTGATGGGTCGTCTGATCCCTTATTTAGAACACCCATATTTGGAACAGAGGTATCATCAGGGAAAGCTCATTTGGTGGAGCAAAGGATACAAGGTGATTGAGCAAGAAGGCGGGACATTTATTTGGGAGATCAAGGTCTTCTGCCATCACTGCCTACAAATTTTGACGAGCATCCCTGTTGAATTCAACGATGATGGAGGGATGGAGCCTACAGTCCACCCGTTGAATATGCTGAATTTCGATTACCATAATTACGAGTAGAGTTCAGGATGGCGGGATATGTAAACCCTTTATGGACATACACCTTGTACTTTGATGGGGCGTCCAGGGGTCCATGCAAAAAAGGAAGTGTAGGAGTTGTCATCCGAGACCCCCGACGACGCATTGTCATGAAGTTAGCTGCTTATCTTGGGGTGAATTTTACCAATAATATGGCAGAATACAAAGCCCTGATTGTGGGTTTGAATATTGCGAAGAAGGGTGGTATCCGCCAGTTGTTGGTGAAAGGGGACTCTCAGTTGGTTTTAAATCAACTCAATGGGACATACATGGTACGGAATCCCATCCTTTGTATGTACCATCATACTGCCATAGCCCTGCTAGACGAATTCGATAGAGTGTCTTTTCAGCTGATTCCACGGAATTGGAATCAGTTTGCCGATTCTTTGGCTAATCTTGCGTATGAAGAGGACCTCTTCTTCAATTGTACGCGCAGGAGGGATAGGTCATAATTTAATGTACCTAGTTTAGGGCTACGCGCCTTTGTTCCCCTGGGAATAGTATGCTTTGATGTCTATCATGGTTGTTTCCAGGTGGATGTTCTGTATAGTATTGTTTGATTTCATTAGGCCAAGAGGGCCAATTCAGTTTTGTAGTGAAGTGTTTCATTTCATTAGGCCAAGAGGGCCATTTCCTTGTCTCGTGTAGGTACGTTTAATTGGGTTTTTGTTTTAAGTTCTGTGCTAGACAGGTTTGAAGGCAAGCTTGGAGGGAGCCTTTGTCGCAGCATCGATGGAAGCTTCTTGTGGCCAATCCAGGTGATATTTCTCCGTTACGAGTACCTTTCTTTCCTGTTATATGTGTATCTGTACTTGTCAAGGGGGATACATTTTTGTTGGGGACCGGCAACCAAGGCATGAAGTCCCAGGTTTAGGCTTAGTATGTTCGAGGGAGGTCGGAGTAGTCATTGCCTCCTGTAAAGACATTGTCAAGCATCAAAAGACCTGTTTTATAAGGAAGTCCCAGTGGCCCTGTCCTGCTAGCCTGCTAGGCAGCCGTTCTAGGAATTCTTGTTCGTAGTGAGGCAGTTAGAGAAGCTTGCCAGAAGATAATAATGATGATGCCCAGAAACTCTGTACATCCTAAAAGATGAATATAAATACGAAGGTGTGTAAAAAGGGGTTTTAACCCCTCTCAAAGTAAAGAAAAGAAAAGAAATGAAAATGTGTAAGCAGTTGATCATTGCCTTGCGAAGGCCTGGTAGGTTCTTGGGGACAAATCAGACCTGGGGCCGATACCTTGTCTTCCTAGGGGTGGCTTCTTGCCAAATATAATACCAAAACAAGGACGGTTGGAGCGAAAATAAAAGTGAGCAGGAGAAAAGGATTAAGTGTCACCTTGTGAGGGCTTGGTAGGTTCTTGGGTGCCGAGACAGGTCCTGAGGCTGATGCCCTGTTCTCCTTGGGTCACTACGCTCAGCTCCCTCCTTTTTACATGCCCAAGTATGTTCATCCAATAACAACCCTAAAAGAAGAAATGTACTGAAAGAAAATATTCTTTGATCAGGCTATAGGAGTCCTCGCCTTGCACGAGCTCCTAGTTGTGTTGTCTTTAGTTGGTAAGTAGTGCAGACTACCATTTAGGGCAACCTCTTTGATAGGTTTTTTTAGTTTGGCTGTGTTAGAGCAGCTGGTTAGTGACTCACTTCGGATCTTCTATTAGATGATGCTAGGCCTACTCCTTGTGGATACCATGCCTTGGTTCTGTCCAGGGGTAGGGGAAGCATTGTGCTGAGTTTTAGTATATAATTATTTTGTATCAGTTTGATGCTTCTTTGGTTGTTTATGTGCAGATATGTTCGTGGATTCGACGGGCTGAGTCGCCCTATCCCGTGGTCGCCAATGAGAGCGAAATTTAGGTGACGGGAAGTGCTTAAAATAAGCAAAAAATTATGAATATCAAGGAAAAAATATTCACTGTCAAAGGCGGCGGCTCGATCTAGGACGATTTAAAGCGTTAAGTGCTTGACGGGCGCCCATACGACACTCCAAGAATTTTCATAATTTTTCCGTATGCCTGTGCCAATTAGTGGAGCTGCCAGTCAGTGCAGGATGTCGAGACGAGCTCACAGAAATTTTCAGACTGCCGATCGGAGTTCGTATGCGGAAGATGGCCTGAAACCGGCCGGGTGCCCACAAAGGGGGCCAAATTTGAAAATTGAAAGGGTGTGATTAGTGGGGGGTGCCCTTTGGCCCCTCCACCCCCCTAAATTTTTCGTGGGGGGGAAGGAAGTGCCGTGCAGGCAACGACGCGGAAAAAAACGCCCCCCCCCCCCCCCCCCCCCATAATCGAGATGCTAGCCTCCATGTAAGGCATATGAGAGAGCACACAAGCTGACTACATCTACCCTACGCTCCGTATCGCCGGTCTCCGCTCCCGCAATGGTGGACTGTAGAGAGAGAGAGAAAATCAGTCTTTCTCTCTCCTCCTTCTCTCTCCTCTTAACCCCCGTTCGTGCGTGGAAGAGTAGAATGGAAATGGATGGCCGGATGGATGCCGATTCTTGACGAGACTGAAGGGCAATGCCAAATCATTGTAGATTGCTGATTCCAAGCAGAATTCATGGCTGGAAATCAGTCGTGGGACGTGTCAAATTTAATGGAAAAACCCGCAAGACACGGTAATAATTGTTTTTATAAAGAAAATGGCCTTTTGAGGAGGAAAGGAAGAGAAAAGCAGAGGAAGAAGAGGAGGAGCTACAAAGGAAGGAGGAAGAGGACCTGGCGGAGGCCACCCAACGGTCCATCGAACAGCAATGCCAAGCAGAGGAACTAAGGAACCTGAGCCCATGCAGAGAAGAGGGGCCAGGACCTAGCACGCAGGTGCCAGAGTTCATGCCACCTCCAGTCTCTGAAGGTAAAGGCAACGCCCCGCTCCATCCGATCCCTACCCTCTTGGTACCTCCCGCGGAACTCACCACCGTCACCCTTAGCATCCCCACTAGCGCAGATGTGTCAAACTTCGTGGCATGGATGCAGTATTTTATCAACAAGGAAATCGACCAGGGGTAGAGCACGGAGACTACGACCACAGGACAGAAAAGGCCAGCCACGGATGCAGAGTCCAGGCAAGAGCCCAAAAAGCAAAAAGTCGAAGCCTCTATCTCGCCCATTTACACAAAGATGATGCCACCGGCTAATTACGACGAATACGTTGCCGAGATGCTCTCCCAATTGGAGAGAGCGAAGGAGGAACACAAAATAGCCGTGGCTGAGTTGCCAGCCGAGAAGGAAATCGTGGCTGCCTTCCAGCTGGACAAGACAAGAATGATAGCCTTGCAGCAGCGCAAGATTGCAGATCTAAAACAAGAACTGAAGGCTAGGGATGAGAGGGAGGAACACTAGAGGCAGCTACTCGAAAATGAGATGCAAGAGTTAGTACACATGCAAAGAGGGCACAAGCTCCTAATAGTGCAGTACCACGAGCTTGCTGCGAAAGCTGTTGAGGTTGATGCACTCAGGGTGGAGTTGAATGCCAGGGATGAAGAAAGACAACGAGGCATGGAGGAGCAAGAGAAGGAGCTCAAGCACCTAACAGATCAGCTGACCTCTGAAAGAGAAGAACAAGAGAGGCTAGTTAGGAAACTAGAGGATTATGGATAGAAAATCATGATGCTGACCTTAAGACAGGGAGAGGGCCTCGAAGTAATGAACAAAAGGGCAGAGGAGTGGGCCGCGCACAATGAAAAGAGGGTGAAGACACTGGCACGCTGCCTTGCTCTAACAGAAAAAGAGAAAATCATCACAGAGAGCAAGGTGGAGGCAGCCCAAGTGGCCTTCAGCACTCAACAGAAGGCCTTTCTCGATACCATCTTGGACGCCACCCACACAGCACAAGGAGAGCCACTGGAAGCAGTGCAGAGGAAGCTCGGCATGGCAAGAAGAGCCTTACACGCTAGACTACAGATGCCACCATTACCCGCGGAGGTTAGACTAAGTTTGGAGGAACACCGAAAATACCTAATGCGGGCCGGCCTAACCTCCCAAGAGATAGATGCCCTCGGTTTGAGGAAGAAGCAGTACACACAGAATGGCAAGGGGAAGAAGCAGAGCTGGAAATCGATGTGAATCGATTCAGGGAAGACGTGGTCTCACAACCCCCCTCGTCACAGGCCCAAGACCCGCCACAAGAAGATCCAGCTATACAGAAAGAAAAGCCATCTCTAAAGAAAGACGAAAAAAGATGGTGGAGGAGGCCAGACAGAAATTGAGAGCCAAACCAGCCATGCTACCGTCCGCGCCTCTCCCTCTGTGCCCGGATGATCTTCCCGCAGGATTCCACGCAGAACTGGTGGTGTGGGAGGTGCGGGAACTAGGAAAGGAGCCATTCTCCTTCAGTTTCCTCCTACCCAACAGTCTGCGGAGGGTCCTGTCTCTCAAAGTGATGGACGAGGTGATCACGGTGGGTGGCCGGTTGGGGAAAAAATGGCTGGAGGAGCGGGAAAATACCCCAACCTCTTGGGGCACCGAAGCGGCCGACTACTGGCAAGATAAAATTTTTGAAATCCCCCACACTGTACAAAACTATAAGAGCCAGCCCTTGTGGAGGAGGCGAGTATGCGACATAAGCATGCTCGCCTGGATAGCTTTTTCTAATACCCTGCCATTTGAGCAGAACGACCCTACTTACATGGCGTACCCTCGAAGGGTAGGTGTAGATTTTGATGCCACCCTCCACGGGCGGTATGACTTTTCCTTCATTTATAACTCCACTGTAGCATCCTTTGACAACGCCCTTCTTTTTACCGCCGCCACCGCAGAAAGCCTAGATGAGTCTATGATGCGCTTCCTTGCAGACTTTTCCTCATGTCCTGACCCCGCTTTTATAACCACTTGTAATTATCTTAGGTTACTTAGGCTACTTCTTAAGTAGGATCCGACTCCACAAGAGTGCGGCCTGCCTCCCCTAGTCTTTGACCCTAACGCTATAGATAATTGTGCCATGGCTCGTCTCATGATGAGGGCTAGTCTCCTTCCCTCTTTTTTCCTAGCCCTCCTAGAGGACATGAACGACAGCCAGTTCACTAGATGCAACCACCCCTTTCTCTCCACTACCTCCCTTCATGTCCGCATGAATCTAAAAGATTACATGCAGAGTCGCCAATTTTTGAGTAAGTCTCTCCGCTCCCCTTCTCCTCCTCATTTTGACCAAGATACTTAGGCCTATGTATCATTTCAAAAAAAAAAAAAGCACCACAGTCACTGCACCTAGGGTTCTCCCTAGCCCCCTCCCCCACTTCACGCTTAGGGCACATCAAGGGCAGGACTTTCAGACCTGTCACCCTAAGGCTCTCACCACACCTCCAATGAAGCATAAGCTAGGTCCTCAAGTGTGGGACGTTACCAAGGGCTTGCCCAAGGTTAGATCCATCTCCCAGTTCCACTGCCATGAGCACCACACACTACACAGCAAGCAGACACACCCCTTAGGGAGGGCACAAATTTTCTTGCAGGTTATTTGACTCTCAAGAAATGGCTACCCACAGAAGACCATCACCCACGGCACCCTTTAATGACCAAAACGTTCTGGCCTCTAGCCATCCACCTGCTGATGGCCACCATGATCGAACCAGGTCAAGGTAGAACTGCCATTGGCATAGATCTGGATCTGCATCGTCCAATGATCCATGCCCAATGCCTCAAGATCCATAATAGCTTATTGATTCCACCGGTCTGAAGACCTTCAAATCAAAGACAAGGATCTTCAATCGAAACCACGGGTTTTCAAGCCAAACAACGTTTGAGGGGTTTCTCCAAAATAAATCCCTCCAATACCATCATCCTAAGGGATTGCTTATTGCTTCAAGCATTTCTCATACTCAAAAGACGACCGGCTACATAACCAGTGCCACAACCGTGTGACATATGCTAAGTATCTTCATAGAGCCTAAAGCACGCCGGAATCTCTCCTAGTCATCATCCCTAACCACCCACCTACCTGTTCCGCCTAACAGCCGACCTAACTTGCCACTATGTCCCACCGCAGTGCCATGGGACTGGCACTTGGCTAGGAGGGGGGTAATGTTACCGTGTTTCCGACCGTGTTTCCGCAGCACAAAGGAGCGGAAAATGGGAAGAAGGAAAAATAGCAAAAAAAGGTGCAGGATAAAAGTAGAAAAATATAAAAGCAGAAAAAGGTGCCTTGACCGGCAACCAATCCCTGAAAAATTCAAATGTTCGAACACGACCCTCAAGAAGCTTCGGTGTCGGGACAAGGCAACGAAAGAGGAAAAAGGCGCATCATTAAAATGCGGAAGCGCCCCCAAATCTGTGTAAAAGAGTGCCAGGCTTGCCCTTGTGCAAAGTGTATGCATTAGTGGGAATAGGATAAATTAGAATAGTGGAAAATGGGAAAAATGGCCTAGGCTATGGCTGGCCATGTAAAAGAGGGAAAAGGGGATGACCGCCCAAAAAGGATTTAGGGTTTTGTATATAAAGTTGAAAAGTGAATGAGAAGCTCATTCTTTGGTGTGTGGCAAAAAGAGTCTTCTTCTTCCTCTCTTCTTCTCTCCTTCTTGCCTATGTGTGCTCTTGAGAGAGGGAGTGTGAGAGTGTGAGGGAGTGAGTGTGTGTGTGAGTGAGGGATCAAGAGGGTGAAGCTCTTCACCATCTCCTCTTCTCTTCTTCCCTTCTCTTCTCTTCTCTTCTCTTGCACGTGCGGCTATGGAGGATGGATCTTGGAGATGGAGGAGGCTTGAGGATGCTTGAGCTAGCATCAAGAGTCGTGGAGCTACCAGAGTGCAAGAGAGAGAAGGGTACTCCATCGGGCATCAAGGTAAGCTCACAACACTCGTAGGATCGACGGCGCGTTGGCTAGGTGAGAAATAGCCGTTAGAGCTCGCTTGAAACGCTTGAAATAATAAGTGGTCCGTGGGTCTTGGTGGTTGAGCAAAAGCTCCCACAGTTGATATGGGTGATGCAAAGAGTAGCCGAGACCAATCTACCATTATTATCCTGGACCGATAGGTTGATTAGACAACATATTATGCGTATGCCTCTTGCTATATATGCAGGAGGGATGGGTCATAACCTTATGCATTTAGTTTAGGGCTGCGAGCCTCTTTTTCCTCCTTGGAAAGGAGCTTATTATTGTATATCTGGATTCTTTCAGGGAGGGATGTGTAGGTGCTATTCTGTTTGATCTCGTTAGGCCAAGAGGGCCAGTTTTGCGAGGTGTTATTGCTTTATTTCATTAGGCCAAGAGGGCCAGTTGTCTGTTTAGTGCAGGTGCGGTTAATGGTTTCTTGTTTTAGTTTTATGCTAGACAGGTTCGAAGAAGAGCTTGGAAGGAGCCTTTTGTTGCGTGGAAGCTTCTCGTGGCCCTATCTAGGTGATATCTTTCCTTTATAAGTACTGTGGTTTTTATGCTATATGTGTTTGAGTACTTGTTAAGGGGTTTTTCTTTTCTTGTTAGGGACTTGCGTCCAAGGCATGAAGTCCCAGGTTTAGGTTATGCATGTCTGAGGGAGGCCCGAGTAGTCATTGCCTCCTGTAAAGACATTGTCAAGCATTGAAAGACCTATTTTAGACGGGGGTCCTAGTGACCCTGTTCTGCTAGCCTGCTAGGCAGTCGTTTCAGGAGTTCTTGTTAGTTGTGAGGCAGTTAGAGAAGCCTACCGAAGGAAAAAAATAATGATGATAAAGGAAAAGAAACCTTGAATATCCCAAAATAAAATAACGATATACAAAGGTGTGTAAAAAGGGGTTCTAACCCCCTATAAAAATTAGAAAAGAAAAGAAAGAAAAATTTATAAGCAATTGATCATCGCCTTGCGAAGGCTTGGTAGGTTCCTGGGGTCGAGTCAAACCCGGGGCCGATGCCTTGTCTTCCTAGGGGTGGCTTCTTGCTAGAAAAAGAAGAAATTAAGGAAGGTTCGAGCAAAAATAAAAGTAAGCGTCAAAAAAGGATTAAGTGTCACCTCGCGAGGGCTTGGTAGGTTCTTGGGTACCGAGATAGGTCCTGAGGCCGATGCCCTGTTCTCCTTGGGTCACTACGCTTAGCTCCCTCCTTTTTACATGCCCGAGTATGGAAAAATAAAAACCTAAAAGAAGCAATGTGTTAAAGAAAATATTTCTTGATCAGGCTATAGGAGTCCTCGCCTAGTAGGAGCTCCTGGTTGTGTTGTCCTTAGTTAGGTAGGTAGTTCAGACTACCACTTAGGGCAACCTCTTTGATAGTTCTTTTTAGTTTGGCCATGTTGGAGCAGTTGGTTAGTGACTAGCCTCGGACCTTCTATCAGATTATGCTAGGCCTACTCCTTGTGGATGTCATGCCTTGGTTTTGTCAGGGGGTAGGGTGAGCATTGTGCTGTGTTTTTAGTATCTATTCAGCTTGATGCTTCCTTTGGTTGTTTTGTGCAGATCTACTGTGGGATTCAACAGACTGAGTCGCCCTATCCCATGGTCACCAATGAGAGCATAGTTTTGATGCCGAGAACTGCTTAAAAATAGCTAAAAATTACGAATATCAAGGGAAAAATATTCAACGTCGAAGGCAGTGGCTCCAGCTAGGACGATTTTAAGCGTCAAGTACTTTAAAGGTGCCCGAGCGACACTTGTTGATTTTTGATAATTTTTCAGACTGTCGTGCCAGTTGTTAGGAGTTTTCAGCCAGTGCAAGATGTCAAGACGGACGCGCAAAAATTTACAGCACTCGATTTGGACATCGGACGGGGAAATGGGCAACAAATGGGCAAGATTTGAAGAGGTGGACCAAAGTTTGGCCAAGTGGGAAGTGACCTTTGGGGGGAGTTGGGCATTTTATGCCACTTAACATGAAGCATGAAAAAAAAACGTGGAATCGTGAGGAGATGAAGGCGCCTGTTGACGCCAAAATTTGTGCCATGGGAAGGGATGATCCATCATGCTGGTTGTAAACAACCCCCCTGATTGACATTGGGCCTTGGTTCCCTTCTGTATGCTAACTCTATCACCGCCTCTCGCTCCTCAAATGGTGGCCTGGATGGAGATCTCTGATTTTAGTCTTTCTTTCTCCTCCCTCTCTCTCCCTTAAGAGGTTGTTCTTGTGTGGAAGAAGGCAATGAAGAATGATGGAGGAAAGCTTGTCCGGATGAGACCGGATTACTTCCCGATGGATGGAGACATGAAGAGTGCTGTTCTTGAAGATGCTGAGTATTAAATGCATGCTGAAAATCAGCCCCGTAATCAAGACCAAGAAACCGAGACCTGAAAATAAGCGGTAATGCAATTTTTATGAAGAAAAATGATCTTCTTATGCTATTTGCTTTATGAAACCTTGTTCATATGGGATGAAAGTTTGTTATGATATTGTTTGCCATGAGTTTCAACTGTTTGCAACCTGAAAATCAGAAAATATAAGGCTACATGGCTGGAATTAGTGTTAAAATACATGAAAACACGCATTTTAAGGGTAAAATGGGATTTTTTGTTATATAAATGAGAAATATGATATGTCACACCAACTAAATCTAAGTTTTTGCTGTCAATGAACCTAAGGGCCAAAACCCACAATCAATTTTCATTTTCATTCATTATTTATTAAAGAAAAAAAGGAAAAAATACCCAAAAATGGAAAAAATGGGTTTAAAATTAGAAAAAAATGAAAAATGGGCTGAGAAAAATTAGGGAAAATTATATCTATGTTTGCACAATGTATAACAATGGGAAAGCATAAGGTTGGCCTCGGTTTGTCCCCATTTCCATGTTTTGTGTATATTTATTGTTCTTTCAAAAGGGAGAAATACATAGAAACCCTATCCAACTGATCAATGATGCGAAATGCTAAGAGTTAGATGAAGAGGGGCTGAAATACTGAAAGATAAAGAAAAGATTTGATTTATGCATTGCACTTGGCAAATAGGAAACGGTTTAAATAAAGAGGATGGTAGCATGAGCACATAGCTCGATGCCTCCTTTCAACGCAGCACACGTTAGTGAAATTCATGGAAAGAGTGTTTTATGCACCATGCACGATGCTGATTTTTCTTTTGTCTAAGCACATAGCCATACACGATTCGCATTAAGCATAATAATTAAAAGGTATTAAAAAAAACCTCCTGGATGCATGGCACCTGTCTTCCTTAGGTTGTGACCAATGATGAGTGTGAGAGGACGTTCCAAGCTGTAGGTTAGTCGTTGGGTCCTAAAGGGAAATTGTTGTGAGGAATGGTACATCCTGGAACATAAGATATTGGTACCTTGAGAGGAGTTTGTGCTCGTATGTGTTAGATGTTTAGCAGTGCATCAAAGGGCCAATCCCTGCGATGTAGGAGAGCTGTAGTGGGGCTCTAACTATTAGTCGGTGGAGTGCCTCCTATGTGTGTGATCGTGGCATTGCCAATGTATAAGGGTTCTCCCTCTAAGGAGTTTAAGGGAAATGTTGGACTATAAACTATAAACTATAAACGCAGGAATTAAGCTTTAGGGCAGTTTGTCCTTTAGCATTAGATTGACGCTCTTGGTCCGCGAGGCCGTGAGGGTGTTTGTGTGTCATGAGTATGAGGTTCGACTAGTGCTATAGCCAGTGTTGGCCCATTTCAGGTCCCATCTGTGGTTATTAACATATGAATTATGGGCTAATCAGGCAACATATAGTGCTCTAATTGGATATATGCCTGCTGAATTGATGCATTGACAAAAGCCTGTTATGGCTACTAAAGATGTGGCTGCAATATGGGAAGAATGGATGAGTTGAGAAGAATTGCTTGCTCTACGCATTTGATAGATAAAGAGGAGACCAAAAGGCATTGAGAGATAGAACTTAAAAGATTGAGGGAAACAAGGTTTCATAGTAAGAAAAGATTTGACAAGAAGTATATACTCAGGCTAAGAGAGATAAATGAAAGAGATTGTAAAGATTGTGGGAGAGAAGGAAGGAGTCTCGCTTGAAGCTTTCTTGCTTGCACAATGGGGGAAGACACACAAGAATGGAGGCTGAAAACAGTTTTCCTCTTCTTAGTTGTGTAAGCCAAAAGAACTCAAGTACAAAGAAATAGAAGAACCCTATATATGGGTCTCAAACCAAACTCAACTAACTAAGGTGGCATACTAACTGAGCCACGAACTAGAGTAGATAAGGATAGCTATCATGTAGCTATTATTCATGGGCAGTGTACCAACCGCGTTTGCAACTGACAAGTCGGTGACATAAATACACAACGGTCACCCTGGCGTATCACGAGTGGAGCTCGATATCTCAACACTCCCCCTCGAGCTCAATCCCAATTCCTGCACACCAAGCAGGTCTCTGAACTTGCGCAGCTTCTCTGCGCCCAATGCCTTCGTGAATATGTCAGCTACCTGATCCTCTGTGCTAACATAAACTAGATCAATAAGACCTAGTAAAACCCTCTCTTGCACATAGTGATAATGCACCTCAATGTGCTTTGTTCTAGCATGATAGACTGGGTTATTTGCCAAGTGTATACTACTCATGTTGTCACAATAAATGACAACTGGTCCATCTGTAGACTGATGCATATCATAAAGTAGCTTATGCAACCAAGCTACCTCACATGCAGCCATTGCTGCACCCCTGTACTAAGCCTCTGTGCTCGACAAGGCAACTGTAGGCTGTTTCTTGCTGCTCCAAGTGACTGCAACACTCCCAAAAGAGAACACATATCCACTGGTAGATCGTCTATCAGAAATACTACCAGCCCAATCAGCATCAGTGTATCCATGCAACTGTATCCGAACCCCAGTCTCATAAAATAGTCCATACTGCAATGTGGACTTCACATACCTGAGTATGCGTCTAGCCGCATCCAAATGTGGTTTCCTTGGAGCCTGCATAAACTGACTTACCAATCCAATAGCATAACTCAAATCTGGCCTGGTAATAGTCATATAAACCAAACTTCCTACTATGCGTCTGTACATAGTAGGGTCTTCTAGAAGCTCACCTACATCTGTGCTCAGCTTCACATTTTACTCCAAAGGAACTGAAATAGGCTTACAGCCTGTCATCCCATATTTGGACAGCATGTCCAATCCATACTGCCTCTGCAAGAGCTGTATCCCACTTGGTGATCTAATCACCTCAATGCCCAAGAAATAACGCAGCTCTCCCAAATCCTTCATCTCAAACTTCTACTTCAATAGCATTTTCACATGAAGGATATCTTCATCACTGTCACCTGTCATAATCAAATCATTAACATAAATGACAAGTAGCATAATACATTTCTCTGTTTTTCTCACATAAAGTGAGAAATCTGCCTTGGAAATCTAAAAGCCAATAGTGACAAGATACTGTCCTATCTTGTTAGACCATGCTCTAGGTGCTTGCTTCAAGCCGTACAAGGCTTTCTTCAACCTGCAAACAAACTCAGGATGAACAGCATGCACATAACCTGGTGGCTGCTCCATATAGACCTCTTCTTGCAAATCACCATGTAAGAAGGCATTCTTTACATCCATCTGATGTAAAGACCATCCCTTTGATGCAGCCATAGCAATGACTGCTCTTACGGTTGCCATCCTTGCAACCAAACTGAATGTTTCTTCGTAGTCAATGCCATATGTTTGTGCATACCCCTTGACTACTAATCTTGCCTTGTATCTATTCACAGAACCATCTGCATTGTGCTTCACCTTATAAACCCACTTACAGCCAATTGCATTTTTACCTTTAGGCAAAGGTACCAATTCCCATGTAGCATTTGCTTCCAAGGCATCCATTTCTTCATCCATGGCTTTCTCCCATTTTTCTTTTCCCATGGCTTCCTCAAAAGAAGTGGGTTCTAGTTCCTGTATCACTTTAACCATATATGCATAGTGAATGGCTGTAAATCCATCATATTTCAGCCTATCCACAGGATACCTAGCTCTCGTAGACCTGCGCAAAGTAGGTTCACTCCCAGGTGCTCTCAAAACATCCCTCGTCTTCCTTACTCCAGGTGTAACAATAGAAGGAATACCCAACTCATCATCAATGCTCTGTTCTGAGCCACTGGATTCACCATCCACATAAGAGTGACCTGCATTCACATCAAACATGGGCTGATCAACCTTCTCTTTTCCTTTTCGTGATACCTGCATACCACTATCTGCATTGCTTTGAGAAGATTCTCCTGATCTCAATCTGCCTGTCCACGGCAAAGAATGTGAACCACTGCTAGAGGACGCTCCAGGTCCACTAATATTTTGTGACTGCTACTGTGAATTCTGTGCAGCATTACCATTTTGTGCATCTACATCATCAATCACATTTACTGGTTTATACCGGCTACTCATCTCATCAAAAACAACATCTCTGCTCACTGTAAACTTACGAGTAGAAGGGTTATAGCATCTATACCCTTTTTGCTGCAGAGAGTAACCAATAAAGATGCACTTCTCAGCTTTTGGATCCAACTTGGATCTCAACTCATCTGGCACATGTACATAGGCAATGCAACCAAAAATTTTCAAATGAGAAATATTTGGTTTCCTACCATTATACCTCTCCTCTGGAGTCATCCCATGTATTGCTGCAGTGGGAGTCCTGTTCATTATATAGACTGCTGTAGCAACTGCTTCAGCCCAATAAAAATCTGGCAAGTCTTTTTCATTGAGCATGGCACGAGATACCTCTCCAATATGCGTGTTTTTCCTTTCTGCAATTCCATTTTGTTGTGGGGTATAACTGCATGAATATTGCTGCTTTATGCCATGCTCCTGTAAGAACTTTGCAAACTCATTTGAGAGGTACTCTCCCCCTCCATCTGACCTTGGGCATTTTATTTGCAGGCATGTTTCTTTTTCAACCATCGCTTTAAGAGTTTTGAAATGCCCAAAAACTTCACTTTTATTTTTCATAAAATACACCCAAACTTTTCTGCTATAGTCATCAATAAAACGGACAAAATAATGACAGCCTCCAAGAGATGTAGCTTTAGTAGTCCACACATCAGAGTGGATTAATTCCAATGGCTTCTTACTCTCTTGAACATGTCTAGGAAATGGTTTCCTTGCCTGTTTTCCAAATTGACAGGCTTCACATACCTTATGCATTTCTGCAACCTTGACTTTCGGCAAACCTGCAACAATATTTTGGGCCTGCATTGATTTAAGTCGTTGTACATTAACATGACCAATGCGTTTATGCCAGATATCAATATCTGCAACCACACCGGTCCCATGTGCAAACATTGCTGCACTCAATTCAGACATGTTTGCATCCAATGTAAACATTCTGCCCTTCTTCTTTCCTTTTGCTATCAAGCGACCTTTATTTTTCATATCCTCAACAAAGCATCCATGAGGATTAAATCTGACCTGCAAGCCCTGCTCAACCATTTGACCAACAGAAACCAGATTCTTGGTGATATTTGGGACATGAAATACATCGGACATGTATTTCTTTTTCCCATCCTGCATAGACAAAGGAATTTTTCCAATCTGCACAATAGGATGTGCAGTATCATCACCAGTCTCCACAAATCCTGGTTTTTCCATTTTCCTTGCATCCTCCATCCATTCTGCATGACCTGTCATGTGGTTTGATGCACCTGAGTCAACATACCATACATCATTGCTTTCTTCTGCACTTGTCACAGAATTGTTCATGTGCTGCACCATGAACAAATGCTCATTTCTGTCATCACCCTGTCTGCTAGAAGATGCATAATTCCCTTGTTGCAGTTTTCCATTCATGATGTCATTCTGATTTTTATAGCAGTCTTTAGCCATATGACCCATTTTACCACAGTAGTAGCATTCAACATTACTGTTTGCATTTTGACCTCTTTGCCATCCACCACGACCTCTTTGGCTCCCCCTGCCTCTAGAGTTACCACGTCCTCCTCCATAGGACTGGTTTTCTTGAGTTTGCTGCATATTCTGATTTCTACCACGGCCTCCATATCGGCCTCCTCTACCTCTGCCTCTACCTCTTCTAGCATTTGAGTAGAAGACAGCTTCTTTTGAGGTTCCTCCTGAAGAAGATGCACCACCATTTCTCTGCTCCTCACAAATTAGAAGAGGAATCAACTCCTCAAAATCAGGAAATCTTTCACGAACTGAAATGGATGTCCGAAACTGTGCATAATCCTTTCCTAGACCATTCAAGGTCACAGAAACTAAATCATCATCTTCCACTGGCGACCCAATGGAAGCAAGTGCATCTGCAATCTTCTTCACCTTCATGTGGTAGTCGTTGATGCTCATATTTTCTCTTTGTACATTATGCAACTCTTGCTTGAGCTGCATTTTCCTGGCTTGAGTATTTGTGCTGTACATTTTTGACAAAGTATCCCATGCCTCCTTTGGCGTACTTGCATCCTGAATATGCACAATCATAGAGTCTGAAATACTGATAGACAGCCAATACATAACTTTCCTGGCTCTCTCATGCCATGATTTGAATGCCTGCATTTGCTGTTGATTGGGAACATCAGGAAGAACTGGTTCTTCTTCATTTCCTGCAACAAATTCCCAATATCCTTTTCCCATAAGGAAATTCGTCATTCTAAACTTCCATGCCTGGAAGTTGTTCTTGTCAAGCTTTTCAGTGACAATCTGTGAAAGAGAATCAGATGCCATTACAGAATACTGCAAAAAATTCTGTCACTGCAAAAAACACAGCTTCACCCTCACAAGGGCAAATCTGCAAAACTGGCGAAAGTGGTATTTGACCACACAGTCACTTCCTAGTGGCGATTTTGCATAAACAGGAACCAATGATGATTCTGAAACTCCCAATGTCTCTGCGCACAAGCATACGATGCAATTTCTACAGTAACTTTTCACCGACCTGTAGAACAGTGGCTGCACAACATAAAATTGGGCCTTTTTCTGAGTGCGTGCAGAAAACTTCCGCCTCCAAAACAGGCCCTGAAATGGCCTCAAATAAAAAAAACAAGGTCGTCGCGAAGGGCGTCTCAACCTGAGACAATGCACTCCTGCACTTTCCGGCTGTGCTACCTGCAGAGATCTGCTCCCGAAACAGCATATATTGCCCTCTTGCTTCACCGCGAAGGGCGTCTCAACCTGAGACAATGCACTCCTGCACTTTCCGGCTGTGCTACCTACAGAGATCTGCTCCCGAAACAGAAAATGAAAGCAACACTGCTCCTCTTACCAGAACACCGCGAGCTTGGCTTGCTTTCTTGAGCTCCTTACCACGAACAAGGCTCTGATACCATGTCAAGATTGTGGGAGAGAAGGAAGGAGTCTCGCTTGAAGCTTTCTTGCTTGCACAATGGGGGAAGACACACAAGAATGGAGACTGAAAACAGTTTTCCTCTTCTTAGTTGTGTAAGCCAAAAGAACTCAAGTACAAAGAAATAGAAGAACCCTATATATGGGTCTCAAACCAAACTCAACTAACTAAGGTGGCATACTAACTGAGCCACGAACTAGAGTAGATAAGGATAGCTATCATGTAGCTATTATTCATGGGCGGTGTACCAACCGCGTTTGCAACTGACAAGTCGGTGACATAAATACACAACGGTCACCCTAGCGTATCACGAGTGGAGCTCGATATCTCAACAGAGATTGGGTAGTGCTTTATGACAACAGTCTAGATAATCAGCATAGAACTATTCCAAAGGTCAAAAAATGGTGGTTTGGTTTGTATATGGTGAGACATATACATGATAATGCTACCTATTCTATCAATGAGTTGGATGATAGAATTGACAATTCCAATTTTAGGGAAGTGGATCAAAGTCTTTAAGAGATGTGAGACAATGCATATGAGATAGAGGGATTGGATACATGTACTTTCCAAGATAGTGTTGAGGATAAAAAAGGCTTTGAACTTGCAAAAACATGATACTATGGCACATGCCAAAGGATGCGATAGTTTGGAGAGGGTAGATCTCATTTTATAACATATCCATACTATGAAGGAAAATGAGATCCAATAGCTCCATGTATTTAGGGCTCTATACATAATGATATGATCGGTTGTATGAGTTTTGGAGTCGTAGCAATGTCTTGATTCAATGGTTTCGTCACAACACAATAAGATTTGACTTCAAAGGAGAAGGAAAAGTTAAGTAAGTCCATAGCCAAGAGTTAGAAAGCATGTGACCTTGTGTAGGGGAATAAGTGGAGACATGTGGGACTTGTGTGTGTAAAAGTGGACAAAAGTGTTGTGAGGAGGGACAACACTCAGCGTGGACAAAATAGGTGCAAACCATCCTAAAAGGGTAGCTCACGAGGTTCACTCTATATATGTCATCTATATCACGTGTTCAAGGCCCATTTAAAAATATCCTTATCTATGAATTTTTCTTGAATAAACCACAACCCTTTTTTATTCTCAGTTTTACGCATGAATATATGTGTGCATCACGTGGGTTCAAAATAAGGTATTTTTAAAATATAATTCTTATACATTTTTTACATACAGAAGGGTGTAATATAAAGGGGTTATTTACAAATTGAATAGAAAAGGGTTATGTTTATTCAAGAAAAATTCATAGATAAGGATATTTATAAATAAGCCTTGAACACAAATGATGCAGAGGATATACATATAGTAACTTCGCCGAGTTTTTATTCAATATGTAAGTAACCTCTTTATATGATACCCTTTTGTATGTAAAAAATGTAAAAAAATAGTGTTTTAAAAATTTCTTATTTTTAACTCACGTGATATGTACATATATTCATGATTGATGATTCCAAGAAGGGTAGAAATATTTTAAGGGACATAATGCAAAGGGATAGCTTTCATATGAACAAAGAGAACTGAGTACTCCTAGACCCTCAAGATAGTGCTTTGGGTAGCAAAGAAGGGATCTTGTGGCTCTCATGTACTATGAAAAACATGGTAAAATAGGACAGTTAGGGTGGTGAATATTGTTTCCTACACTTTGAGCATGAATCTTTGGCTAAAGGGATCAATACCAATGTCAACACTTGATGCATATGCTTGTTTACAATAGGTAGATACTTAAAGTATATGAAGAGATCACTCTAGGGTGATTTTGGGATAGCATAAAGGTGATGTTTTGCTATTTTAAATAATAGTAAAATAGGGCTAAACTTATGTGTTAAGGCCCATACAGGGATTTCATTGGTTTTCTTATTTACCATTGCTTGGTATCATACCTTGTTGATGGTAGCTACTATATGCTACTAATTTTCTTGGATTGGATATGAGATTTAAGCTTAGATATATTTATAAATCCTATGTAAAATAGAGAATGGTCCTACTATAGGGTTATCTTTGAGTTCTTATCTCAGAGTTTTTAGGCAATCATCCTTACATAATGATATTGCACTCATACATTAAGTGCTTGTATTGGACTTTCTTTGTTGTGCATCATGTGAATCAAAGGGCTTTGTGACACGTTCAATCAAAGTTTCTATATTCTCAAATTGATTTAATCCTCTCTTTTCTTATTTTTTTCAAATCATACTCCCTGCATCCTTCTCTTTTAAACCCTTGTTATTAAGGCGTTTGACTTAATACTCCCTAGCACTCCATGATCACAAGTACATGATGGTGAGAGTTAGGATCAAATCTCTAGATGACTACCAAACTCAAACATGTTCATTTAAAAAGATTTTTTCACATGTTATTTGACAAAAAGAGAAATCTTGATTGCCCATAGTGCACAAGCATTAGAAGCCAAATTGTAAGCAAGAAGACTTTGCTTGCTCAATATTCAACAATATTAATAGGGATCTCATTGAACCACACCAAGGAAACATGGAAAAAAATGCACAAAAGTCTATCTTGTAGCTTCAACAAGGTGCTTTTTCACCACTTCATATCGCCAAAACAAGAGAAACAATAAAAAAAATAGGAATAACTCTACTTATAATTCATAGTCTTTCTCTCTCAATCTCTCACAAATTCTCTCAAAAATATATAGTTCCAACCTTTGAAATGGGTATCATTCTCTCTCATACACTCTCTCAATCACTCATACATTGTAGATACTTATAATAGCATAGAATGGATCACTAAACTCCCCTCTTGGTTGTGGAGTTTTCCTCCAAAAGGTGGACTTGATCCAAAGAGGCATTAGAGCCACTATAGTGACTCTTCATAGCTCATCATTGTCACTATCACTTCAATCCTTACTCTAGTCTTCATCAACTACTTCTTCATTCAAGCTAGCTAATTTTGAGTGTGTACTCTTATCTTTCTAAGATTGAAAAACTTTCCTAAGCTAAAAATTCATCTAATAGAACACTCATACAAACAAATAGAAGCCAATAGAAGACATACAAAAGCTCAATAGTACACCATAGAGGGTCAATAGAACACATCATAAAGCCTCATAGCTTCAGCCAGAACCATTCACTCTCATTAAAAATCATTAAAATTATAATCAATCATATCTAAACCTTTCCATTAATTTGTCAACCTCTCAAAAAATATAAAAAATACTACAAAACAGTCACTCTTCAAGTATAACACAACCAATCAAAATTCTAATGCATCATCTTAGCTCAAATAAACCAAACAAAAACCATCATCCATCAACCAAGATCATTCAAACAATATCCAAACTCTTCAAAACTCATATAAACTCATAAAAAACTAATGAATCATGCATCCAAAACAACCAAAAATCACCCCAAATCCAACAAAAAAATAGCTAATGACATAATCTCTTTCACTCTTGACATATCCCCACACTTAAAATAGGGAGTATCATTATGACCTTGAAAAAATAGAATACACAACTTAAATAACTAGCTATTCATTCTATTGGCATCTTCACTAAATTAACATGCTCAAAAAAACCATGATCCCTTCTAAACTTCATAAACAACTTGGATATAAATAGATATATGAAAGGAAAACCATAAATCACCATTAACCAGTCCATTAATAATCACACAAATAAACTCAAACCATTGAAGGATATAAAAGTTTTGTCTTCATGTTGGCATATATTCATCCAAGAAATCTTTTTCACCACAAACCACACCAAATAGCTTATAAACTATTGTCACTTCAATGTCTTCAATAAATCCACCAACCACTGAGAGAAAAATCAAGAGAAAACCAAAGATGGACATGACTAGATGAGACATCCCCAAACAATCCACCTCCTATGTAAAAATCTTGACATGACCTACACACATATGTGATGGAAAGCTTAAATTGTTAGATGTATACAAACATGAACCTAAAACCCTATATTCAAACACTCAAAATAAGATAAGATAGCAGGCATAGCACACCCCAAACGCTAACCATACAAATCAAAATGGATTCCTACCAAAACCAATTGAAAGAAAAGTTGAATAGGGCCTAATGAGACCAAACTTGACTGATAATCCCATCCTCGTATGTGTAGTTTGTAAGACTATTTGAAAAGATAGATTGAAGGATCAATTGTTGATTCCTTTAACTTTATCCTTATTATATTGCATTCGTGTATTTAAGTCTCGAGAGTGGTTGGACTTAACAATTTGTTTTTTAGCCTTGAAGTGAGGTTGCTTAAAGTTTCATTTTGTTTCTTACCAACTTCTTCTAAACATTGTTGCTTATTTGAAGAATAAGGTTCGTTCATCATACTAGCACACCTCTCGATGCAAACTTAAAGATTATTATTAAGAGTCCACCACTCCTCTTGCCATTTTTTAATAATATAATTGTCCTCAATGAAGTCAAAAGATCCATTTGTGAGCTCATCACCTTCAATTTGCTCACAAATTTGAGTCATTTTTTTAATCAAATATACGACCTAAATGAAGATTCCATCAAAGAATACCGAATAATTAGCATGTCAGGACATTGTGTAGTTGCATATATGACCAAATTTCCATTGCCTATTTATTCATATGTAACCCGTTAGGAGACTATCTATCAAAATTCATGACCAAGCGCCCATCCATATCCATAATTGGCATTACTTTTTCAAATTATTATTAGCCACACAAACATAAGTTCTTAAATAACATTGTTCTAAAGAGGGGACAATGAAATAGAAATAAGTTTGCTGGAAAGATTTCTATGCACAAGTTAGAATGCTTTTTGGGATGCCCATTAAAATCCTAAATTTAGTGCCAAAATATCCCCAAAAAAAGAGTTGTAAGAGACACACCATCATTTCTTACCTTGGATAAGAATCAAGTGTGATAAATGCTTCTACCAAATATATTTCTTCTCATAGGTATTTATATTGTAGGGAGTTCCAAGCTCACATGATATATTAGTAGGATTTTTTCTTTTAGCTACTATGATACCATCACACGCATGCACACACACACTCACACATTCATGCTCATTTTGGAAGTGCAATCATATGCATCTTAGACTTTACAAAGATTTCTGAGCACACTTTGAACTATAGTAGTTTATACTTTTTGTGTAATTCATAATAATAAAGATTGAATCCATCATAACAAGGTTTCTTTTATCTACAAGGTTATTAAATCATTAGCTAGCATAATATTCGTGGATGGATCTTTTACTTTTTTTTGTGCCCTATTACATAATTCGCAAATGGTTATTTTACTTCTAGGAGCAACACCAATTCTAAGATAAAGGAAAATGAATTTAATAATGAGGGCATCTTCAAAACGTGGCTAACTAAAGGATTCTAAATTGAAAGGGCTTATTGACAAAGTATTTGTAGGGATTACCACACATTTTCTCCCCATGGTAGATGATGCTTTACTCTCCATAAATATGCATCCCCTTAAGCAAAAAAAGTCCAAACATATTCTATAATCTAGGTTTATAGATTGGATATTTTGTGCACCCTCTTGTGCAACACATTTCCTAGAAGGTAACCCTTGCATGTTGATTTCCAAGTTGTAAAGTAGTAATGACATCTAATTTACATAAGTTTTATCAATTACTTATTTTTGTATGTTGGCTTTTGACAAGTTGTTCTTAAAATGGATTAGTTTTAAGCCAAGTATAAAGGTATGAATGCTAAAATTAGATTAGTGTCTATGATTTTGGGCTATTACTTTCTTTAGGCTACTAATCACAATGAAGAAGCCTTTCCTTACTTCTTTGTTGTGTGAGCAAGCATTTTTTCTTTAAGAATCCAAATCTAGAAAGGCCATTGTGGTTGCAAACCATGCATGTAAAAACTCGCCAACTCTATCCAGCAATAGATTTGCTAGATGGCATGTGTGTGTAATAAAGCCAGTCAAGCTTAGCTAGTATAGTTAAACTAAGTATCTTTACACTACTTGACTTAGGTTGTAGTACATTGTACTTTGTATTACTCAATTAGAGTAAGAGTAATGAATAATAAAGAAGAAGAACATTGAGAGCTGCCTACTCTCTGTTGCTCCTATCTCTCTCTCATTTTTCTAATATGGTATCAAAGCCATGAATCCCTATGACTTCGTGAAGCCTATGAAGCCTTTGAGATCGGCATCAGCATTGCAGGACCTAGAGCCTAAAGTCATGAGCTTGAATGAAGAGATTTGAAGTGGTCTACAGGAGAAAAGAGAGTTGTCATGAAATGTCCTATAGAAATGGTAGCCATAGCTTTGTTCAATGGTATGTATCTTATGCCTAAGGTTCCTACATCTTGTTGAGGCTTTTCAAGAGGGTTCTTTGCCACTTGAATGAGCTTTGTTGCCTGAGCATCAGTTAAAGAATAGTATCAAAGACAAAAACGTGGGCAGATTTGTCCCTCCTTTAGAATGGGTAAATGGACCAGATTGGTTGATATGATGAAGTTTTGTAGCTTAGTAAGGAGCTAATCAAAGAAAGAATTATTGGAAGCACTAATCACAATAGGAGCAGCCCCCATTTGAACCTAGAAACCATTGTAAACACGCTGAAACTATGCATGTACCTGCTTGGAATGGTGGGAAGTATTCACCCTTGAAATGCTTGTGTTGGACACAAACAAGTACATGATATGTTTGGCAATGTATATGCCTTGAATTTTGTGCATCTGGCATGATTAAAAGGGGTTGATAATTCAATTTTGAAATGCTTTTTATAGATCTAAAATTATAGGTTGAAATCTATCATTGAATATATGAGAGCTTACACTTGAAGTTTTGGAGCACCTTGACATCTATTTGGTAATTCAATTCTGAAATGCTTTATAGATCTAAAATTGTAGGCTGAAATCTATCATTGAATATATGCAAGCTTACAGTTGAAGTTTTGGAGCATCTTGACATCTATTTGGTACCCATAAATGCTTGGATGTTGGCCCATGAATGTAAGATGTTTTATGGATGCAAATAAGCATTAAATGCTCCGATCTAGACTGAAATATTGTTGGTTATAATAGTGGATTGACTATAAATAGCCTTTGGGAAGAATATTTGGCACTGCTACGTACATATGGTGCAATCATTGATGCTTTTTTGATCATGTATTGAATCCTTGATGTAATGGGACATGTCTATGACGTCTTGAGGACATTTTGGGCTAAGAATACCTCAGTTTGTATAGGGAATTGATTGTTGATCATTATAGTTGATTTGTCTGTCTATTGTTATTTAGCTTGCTTGCATATAAGATATGCAGGAAATGAAGTCTACATGAATATTCTATCATGTCTGGATGTTTTACCACTAACATAGAATGTTTTGAGTTTATTTGAGCTTGGTCTATTCTCATTTGATTGTGTTTTTCACTGCTAGTTACACAGCTTTTTTCTAAAACAACATGAAAACAGTTCTTGAAGCTGTAGGAAAATTGTTCCTAAAACTGCAAGAAAACTATCTTGAAACTCATGAAAACTATTCCCGAAATTGCAAGAAAATTGTCCTAGAACTACGGGGAGTTAATATTGAACTATAGGGAGTCCAATCTTGAACTGCATGGAGTCAGGCATTTACAGATTATATACTGCATTGAATACATAGAGTTGCAAAGATGGCAAATGTTGAAAGAACTGATAACATAACTCAAATAGTGGGTGAAAAATTAGACAACAATAATTATGCTATCTGGAAGTTTAGGATGGAGAATTTTTGCATTGGCAAGGGCTACTAGGACTTGGTTACAGGTGTGGAGAATGAACCCAAAATCCCTGACAAGAATGCAAGTCTTGATCAGCTTAGGGCATATCAAGTATGGACTAAGAGAGCTTGTAGGGTATTGCATTGGCTATCCCTATGTATTTCTAATGCTATTGTTATGCAAATAATGAATTGCAGCTCACCAAGGATGGATGGGATATTTTGATGAGATACTACGGTACTACCAGTAGTGCCAAAAAAATTCAGTTGAAGTAGAAGTTTAACACAATGGACAAGAAAGGATGGTCCATTCAGGACTATGTGACTAAGATAAAGACTATTTCGGATCAGCTAGCATCCATTGGGACTAAGGTAGATAATGAGGATTTAGTGGCTATGACCCTAAATGGTCTAGGGAAGCTACAATATAAGTCATTTGATACATCAATTTTAGTCAGGAGTGAAATGCTTGACTTTGATGAACTTGTATCCTTGCTTATCCATGACGAAGAAAAATTAGGTTTGTCTACAAGCTCAAGTAGCTTTAGAAGCAAAGATGTATCTTTTTACTCTAATCAAAGAGTCCATGCTTATCATGGCAAAGGTTCTAGTAGTTGCATGGGAGCTTAGTAGCATGCATCTCAGCATGGACAAGGTCAATAGGGATTTGTTGGTAAAGGTGGTGGTTACTTACATGCGAGGGGGACATCTTAGTCTAGGGGCACATGATCCTAGCATACTTAGTCTAGTCATGAAAATGCAAATAAGAATAAAGTTTGCCATTACTGTGGCAAGTATGGCCACATTGCAAAAGAGTGTTGAAAGAAGCAAGCTTATCAGAAGGGTAGATAGCAAGGTCACTATGCATCTTCTAGTCATGTAAAGCTTGAGACTGATGAAAAACTCTTTGTTATGCCTCATGTATGCAACAAGGGAAAGTAGAAAGGAAAGTATAATGATATCTGGTGCCTCATGTATGCAACAAGGGAAAGCAAAAAGGAAAGTCTAATGATATCTGATAGCTTGTGCACTCAGATGTCTGGGGACTTGCGCATAATGTATTACTTGGTGGGTCTTGATACAATGTGACATTTGTGGATGATTATAGTAGGTACACATGGATATACATCTTAATGCATAAAGGTGAGGTGTTGGAAAACTTTATAGATTTTAAAGCTCATGCTGAAAAAGAGCTAATTGTTATGTCTCATGCTTACGATGGTGGTGGAGAGTATGTCTCAAAGGAGTTTGACATATACTTAGCAACGCATCAGATCATGAGGCAATTGACTTACAACTATACTCCACAGTAGAATGGAGTTGCTAAAAGAAAGAACATGGTGATTATGAAGGCAACTAGGGCTATGTTGAATGAGAAGGCTATGCATTTGTCTTATTGGGCTAAAGCAACACTTATGAGTGTCTATATTATGAATAGAACACCTACTATAGGAATACATGAAAGACACCTTATGAGTAGCTATATGGCTACAAGCTTGACATACAAGATTTGAAAGTATTTGTTAGTATTGCCTACGTTAATGTTCTCGATGAAAAATGAAAGAAACTTGACCCTAAAAAAAATTAAGTGTGTTTTCCTTGGATACTCATAGGAAAGAAAGACATTTAAGCACATTGTTTTGACTACATAAGAGGTATTTCTCAGTCGGTGATGTCGTATTTGATGAGTTAGAATCTTGGTATGGTGCTAAGCAATAGTATATGATGACACTTCATAAGGCACATATGCTGAAAATGGACATGAAGGTACTTCTTCTATTAGTGAACCTATTCAAGATGTATCTGGTAATGTAAGTCCTTGGATAGGCAGGCTAAGCAGCCATGGATATCCATCCACTGACATGGACTTATCACCGAGGGGGAGAGATACTAGAAAAGATAAGGTTTCTAATGATACTACAGGTCCATTGACTTCAGGCTATGACTCTTTGAGAGTCTTGACAGCGAGTTTGGTATACCTATAGTGATTACACCTAGAGTTAAGAAGAGATATGTGGCACCTCATGAGAGAGTGGAATCTAGTGGATATTTAGTGAAACATTATGCATACATGACAGAGGTGCAGAAATACAAAGATTCTACATCTTTTGTAGAAGCAATTAAGGATGAGAACTTGTGCAAGGCTATGGATGTTGAATATGAGGCTTTGCTAAAAAACAAAACATGGGACTTGGTTGAGTTGCCTGAGGGAAAAGTACCTATTGGATGCAAGTGGGTCTATAAAGTAAAATGTAAGTCTAATGGCTCACTAGAGAGGTACAAAGCCAAATTGGTAGTGAAAGGATATACCTAGTAGTATGGGCTAGATTATGAGGACACCTTTAGTCCGGTTGCTAAGATGGCAATTGTACAGATTGTTATATCATTAGCTGCATCCAAACGCTAGAATCTTTATCAAATGGATATAAAAAATGTTTTCTTAAATGGTGATTTGGAAGAAGAGGTTTATATGGATCAGCCAGAGGGCTATGTGCATCCTGACCATCCATCCTATGTATGCAAATTGAAGAAACACTTGTATGGCTTAAAGTAAGCTCTGCAAGCCTGAAATGCTAGGATTACTTCCTACTTGCAAACACTTGGATTTTAGCTAGGCAAAGTTGATCATAGCCTCTTTACCAAGAAAACAGAGATAGGATATGTGATTTTGGTGCTCTATGTAGATGATTTGGTGATCATAGGCGATATACATGGCATTGATGACATAAAAGCTATGTTGTAGAAAAAATTTTAGATTACACACTTGGAAGAGCTGAATTTTTTCTTAGGCATTGAAGTCATGCATACTCCTTATGGGATATGGATGATACAGAAACAATATGCACAGAATAGGTTGGAGAAGTATGGCATACTGGAATGCAAACCCATGGGCACACCACTGGAGAAAAATGTAAAGCTAGTTGTAAATATAGGAAATGTGATAGAGAACGTGACTATGTATAGACAGATGGTTGGTAGTAGTCTAATCTATCTCACTATCATTAGACCAAACTTGAGTTATATAGTTGGTTTGATAATCTAGTTTATGTAGCAGCCAAGGAAACCTTATCTAGATGTTGTGAGGAGGATTTTGAGATATGTGAAGGGTACTTTGTCTTATGGACTATTCTATGAGCATAGTAAGCCTATTGAGCTTATAGGTCATTGTGATGTAGATTGGGCTAGCTATATATATGATAGGAGATCGACTAGTGGATATACACTTGGTCTTGGAAGTAGCATGGTCAAATGGAGTAGTAAAAAACAACCTACTGTGGCTCTCTCAAGTATAGAAGCAGAATACACAGGCGTAACATTGGCTTCGTGTGAGCCTAAATGGCTGGTTAAGTTTATGGATGACTTGGGGATTTTTGTGGATAAACCAATCAAGCTATATTGTGATAACATGCATACTATGCTTCTGGCAAGCAATCTAGTTTATCATTCCAAGTTAAAGCACATAGAGGTACATTACCATTTCATCATAGAAATGGTGCTTGGAGGCGAGATAGACCTTGTACATGTGAAGACTGAAGACCAAGTGGCAGATATCTTTACCAAATCCCTTGGTAGAGATAAGCTCACTTATTTTATATCACTCTTTGGGATACAAGAAGTGACTTGAGCTTGAGGGGGAGTGTTGAGATATGCAAGCTTAGTCTACCTACTACCTGCCGACCCTATCCTAGCAGTAGATTAGATGGATGACATGTGTATGTAATAAAGTAAGTAGTTAAACTAAGTCTCTTTACACTACTTGACTTAGGTTGTAGTACATTGTACTTTTTGTTACTTAATTAGAGTAAGAGTGATGAATAATAAAGAAGAAGAACATTAAGAGCTTTTTGCTCTCTGTTGCCCCTATCTCTCTCTCATCCTTCTAACAAAGGAGGACAATTTACACATTGATTTATTATCTTTATCTTGTCTTTTTCCACTCCATTAGACCTCTAGATGATAAAATTTGGAGCTATAAGTTGCACACTCATCAATTGACATGAGCAATAGTGAACTAGAGGACATTGAAAGGCAAACATATCTTTTGGAGCTTAAATTGAAACCTATGGAGGAAGCCCCAACATCAACCATGATCCATACCCCAATTCCAATAAACATTAATATATCATTGGAGGAGTTTCTAAAAACTTCTAGAAATAATGATTGACAACAAAGGGATCAATGTAATCCTTGATCATTTTTAAAAATCCTAACCTTTTATTTTTGGTAAGTACTTTCCTTTATTATTGCACTTTTTCTTGCACACATATTCTTGTTCATGATTTCTCCCATTCAAAAAATATGGTTCCATTTCAAGTCAACCTCCTTCTACACTACATTGAATCTTTGGATTATGTTTGAATTCATGAAACATAACATTTGGATTTTGCTTGTTTAAAATCCCTCTAGTTCCTTGACACCCACTATTTTTCAAGTGTCATTAATACCCATGTTTCATTTTAGTATCTTTAAAAATTAATATTAAAATAATATAAAAACCCTTTGGTTAGCCACATTTTGAAAATGCCCTTTGTTATATGATGTAAGAAGCTGGGAAGATATGTTTTAGTGAGAGAATTAATAGTAATACCTTATCTCACTGGCATAGGTATAAAAGGTGTGAGACATAATTTTTGACATCTTTTACAATAATACAATTACTGTTTCTCATCTCACCTAATTATACTTAGCTTTCATAGCTTCTATCTCCTCTTTCCTATCTTTCTAGTCTTTCTCTCTCCTCTTTTCTCTTTCTTTTGCGCTTCTTTCTCTCACCTCTCAGCCCTCTTCTTGACAAGTGGTATCAAAGCAGTGGTCTTTGATCCATCTTGGATTTCCTTCATAGGCTAGTTACTCAAGGACAAGGTGTCAGCTTGGAAAATGGATAGGTGTGTGCAGAGACCAAGGAGACAAAGCATACCCTAGTCAGAGCTAAGTGAAATACTTGAAGATAAAGTTAGAGGAAGCTTGGACAAAATACCAAGTCATGCATCCACCATGATAGGCCATTTTGGAGGTAAAATGATTAAAGAAAGAGATAAAAGAGTTAGTTTTGATTAAAGGTCTACTTATTTTTCAGGACAAGCTTTCTCTTTCCTCTCTATTTCAAGCCATTGGTTGAATCTTTCATAGTGGCCTTCAAGCCTTTGGTTGAATCTTTTATGGTGGCCTTCAAGAAACTCTACTCCTTACTTCTCAGTGATCATATCCTTCCTTTTGACCATGGGTCATTGATTCCTTATCTCCTATTGATCATTATCATCACGAATGTTGAGGCATGACACTTAGGAAGCATCAGATCTAGGCCCAAATATTACATCATGAATTGCATTGAGTTCTTCCTCCTCATCTCTAGCCCAAGAAGACATTAATCCCTTCTCTATTGCTTATTTACTTCTTATACAAGTGTCATATACCATTCTTAGTAGGAAAATATATATTTGAGCCTCTAAACCTCATTTTCTTTGTTGAAAACCCTAAAACACAGAAAGGCACTCAAAGCCATAGGTTTCGAAGCTTCAATTTCTTCAATACTTGGCTCTTCTTGACATTGAAGGCTTCTTTACTGCCATTTGGGAGCAAGATTTACTTCAAGATTGAAGACATTCCAAAGATTTTAACATATTGAGCTTCTTGAAGTCCATAATGGAGTTATATTTTAGGAACTTTGTTCGAAGATCTTGAATCTTTGATATTCAAGTGTTTAAGCAGGCTCGAGATATTGATTCTTTAAATATTTGTAATGAAAGAAGCTAAGAGGAGAGAGAAGAAGAGCTGAGGAGAGAGAAAGAGAACAAGAAGAAGAAGGAAGAAGACTAGAAGAAGAGAGAGAAAGAGAGAAGGGAGGAGAGAAGGGAAGAGGAAGCCATGGAAGTTGGAGATCAAGGTGAAGAGTATGATCTTGAAAATAATTGGTTACCCTAATCTGGGGCTCTTACACTTTAAATACCCCGGTTAGTGTGACGGAGTGTTTAAACCCTAGTCGGTGTGTATCCCGCTTGTTACAATCCATCCCCACTTGAAAGGTTTTTGCCCTAAAAAATAAGGAAAAATAGAGGGGAGTGATGGGAGAGCTAAGGGAAGGTTGCAGAGTATTACTTAGAGCCCTTTGACAATGAAGATTAGATGTGGAGACTCTAGGGACAGCACATAGTCTGGGAATGGTCTGCTGAAGTAAACTGGTCATAACTTTTGATAGGTTGCTCCAAATAGGGTGCACCATATATCAAAACGGAGCTTATGACGAGTACTTTCAGCATATGTAGAATGCACATGCATGTGATTTGAGTAAGTAAAAAATTGTTCTAAAACAATGTGTAGTCTGTGGGCAAAGGGTGGGCAATTTGGGGCATGACCAGCTAGTCTTCTAGCCGTTGGGGTTCACCAAGGTAGGGAAATTCATTGAGGATTGTTGCTGGGCACCAAGAAGTTTCTTCCAAGGGTAGGCCTTGCCATTTGATGAGGTATTCTTTGATGGATTGGGATTGTAAGTGTTTATCTCGCTACCCAATGATTGCTTCAGGGACATATTGAGTGATGCCCTCTTCATCTATGGGGGGAAGTTCTTCCACATAGTCCATTGAGGAGCCTATAAAGGATTTCAGCTGGTTGACATGAAACACATTGTGGATTTTGGTGGTAGGGGGAGTTCTAAGCGGTAGGCCAAGTTGCTAACTCTCTTCAAGTTCCGTTATGGGCCATAGAAGCAATGGGCTATCTTGTTACTGTTGCCCTCTTTGAGAGTTGAGCTCGAGGGGGTCATTCATGAATATATGTATATATAACGTGAGTTCAAAATAAGGGTTTTTTTAAAAACCATTTTTATACATTTTTTACATACAGAAGGGTGTCATATAAAGGGGTTACTTATAGATTGAATAGAAAAGGGTTGTGTTTTATTCAAGAAAACATCACAGATTAGGATATTTATAAATAGGCCATGAACTCACGTTATATAAAGAATATATATATATAAAACCCCCCGAGGAGTTGAGTAGCAGGACTTAGGCACTTTCAAAAGGACCAATTCCCCCTCTTGGAATTCCAAATGCCTTCATTTTTCATCAGCATAGAGTTCATTTTGCATTGCTGAAGGGACCAATGTGTGTTTGGGCCTTTTGAAGATTCATTTTGCATTGCTGAGGTAAAGCTTGCATGTGATCCAATTCAGCTTGACTCTGAGGGTTGATCTTATTAGTAAACAAGTCTGTGGGAAGGGGAACCTTATACTCGTATAAGGCCGCAAAAGGGGAAACTCCAATGCTAGAGTGTGTGGAGTTATTATATGAAAACTCAGCCAAGTGAAGCCACATATCCCAACTATGCTATACATCATGGAAAAAGTGCCTCAAATATGTCTCAAGCCATTTGTTCACTCTCTCAGTTTGGCCATCAGTCTGAGGGTGGTACGCAGTGGATGGAGCAAGCTTGGTCCCCATGGAGGTGAAAACAGTTTGCCAAAAGTTGCTCATAAACTTTGCATCCCAATCATGTACTATGACTTGTGGTAAGCCATGCAGCTTAAAGACATTTTCTGTAAACTAAGCGGCCACCTGAGAGGTAGTATATTGGATCTTAGTGGGGATAAAGTGGGCAGCTTTGGTGGGGCGATCAACTACCACATAGATACTGTTCCACCCTTTCTTAGTCACAGGAAGGCCAATGATAAAGACCATTATGATGTGAGTCCATTTCCCTTTAGGGATAGGGAGAGGTTGCAAGAGGCCAGCGGGCTTGGGTGTACTATTCTTGTTCTATTGGCATGGAACACATTTGGTCACAAAGTCCTTGACGTCCCTCCATAAGTCTTTCCAATGAAAGCTCTTGGCAATTCTGAGATAGAGGACACTCTGCATGCCCACATTTGAGAGAGAGAATTAGCCACAATATTATCCTTGCCCTACGTGTGTGAAATGTCAAAGTCATAGTTATGTAAGGTTGCCACCCATCACCTTTGCTTAGGAGTCAAAGTAGACTGAGTCAAGAAGTATTGGAGGAATCGGTGATCACTTTTGACTTGGAAGCTGCTGCCATACAAATAGTGGTGCCATTTCTTGATGGCATGGAGGATGGCCAACATCTCTTGGTCATATACATTCATTTGCATCTCCTTCTCATCAAGCTTGCGGCTTTCAAATGCAATCACACCATGCTCTTGCAACAATACTGCACTAATACCCCGGCCACTAGCATCACAATGAATGGTAAATAGCTTAGAGAAGTTAGAGCAAACAAGGATGGGGGCTGAAGTAAGCACGTCCTTTAACTGTTTGAAGCTATGATCTGCAGTGGCATCCCAAAAGAATGAATCTTTTTTCAAGCAATCAGTCAAAGGTATTGTAATGGTGGCATAGTGCTTAATGAAGTGTCGGTAGAATAAAGAGAGACCTAGGAAGCCACGCAAAGAAGTGGTGGTGGAAGGAGTGGGACAATCTTTAAAAACTTGCACCTTTTTCGAGTCAGCTTGTATACCATTTTTGCTCACAATGTGTCCCAAGTACTCCATAAATGTCTGCATGAATATGCATTTTCTCTCCTTAGCAAAGAGTCGATGCTCTCTCAATATGTCAAACACCCTCCGAACGTGTGTCAAGTGCTCCATAGATGACTTGCTATAAATGAGGATGTCATGAAAGAAAACAAGCACAAACTTGAACAGAAAGGGCTGTGGGATTTTGTTCATGAGGCTTTGAAAGGTGGCAGGGGCGTTAGTCAACCCAAAAGGCATCACAAGAAAATAGTAAAGTCCACGAGCAATCCTGAAGGCCGTTTTGACCTTATCTCTTTCCCGCATACGAATCTGATGGTAGCCAAAGCGCAAGTCAATCGTAGTGAAAAAGCATGCCCCTTTTAACTCATCTAGCAAATCATCAATCCGTGGGATGGGGTAGCGGTTCTTCACTGTAATTTTGTTCAAATCTCTCTAGTCAATGCACATGCGAAAGGAGCCATCTTTCTTTTTGACTAAAAGGACAGAGGATGCGTAGGGGGAAGATCTCGGTTCAATGAAACCCATCTCCAACAACTCCTTGATTTGCTTTGCAACCTCTTCACGCTCACACTTGGAGAGTCTATAGGGGGGTTTGTTCACTGGCTTGGAATGGGGCTCTAGGTCAAGTAGGTGGTCCACTTCTCTCTTGGGAGGGAGGGATGTAGGCATGTGAAATAAGTCATTGTATTCCTCGAGTAAGGTCTGCAAGGTAGAGTCATGTGATACTGCAGAGGGCTGATCAGAAGTGTCCTTATTTAATTGCAAAACAAATATTTTTGAGCATTTCTTAAACTCTCGTTTGAGTTGCTTTGCTGTAATGAGCTAAAAATCAGCATGATCTCGAACTCCCTCTAGGCGGATAGGCTATCCATGTATCATAAACTCTATGTAAAGCTGAGAGAAGTCCATAGCAAAATTTCCCAATTGTTTCAGCCAATTAGAGCCCAAGACAACATCAATGGGCCCCATATCTAGGGCAATCAAGTTGACCAGTGCCACATAATTTTCAGCCAGGCATAAGGGAACTATGGGACATACATGTGTGCTGATTTCTTCTTCTCCATTTGCTACTTGGACCTTCAAGGGGTGGTGTAATTCCATAGGGATACATTTCAACTGATCAATGGTTGATTTATTGAAAAAATTTTGAGTGCTTCCACTATCCACAAGGATGAAAACATGCTTTCCATTGATATTGCCTTGAATGCGAAGGGTACTGGGGCTACAGGAACCTGTCCAAGTGTCAAAGGAGATCGAGCAAAGGGAAGTGGGAGGTGGGTGGGATGATAAATCAAGTATCTGTGAGGGAGCACTGCCCAGGTCAAAGGGAAACCCATCCTCTAGGTCATAGAACTGCTCATGGTCAACATCCTTTGTGGGCTTAGCCTGGTCAATGGGCAGGTCATCCTCCTCATTGTGCTAATCTTCCATGACATACATGCTATGAAATTTGACCTTGGCTATCTTGTACGGATATTTGGAGGCATGATCAACAGTATACTTATCTCCACACTTAAACCATAGGCCCTTTTCTTTCCGTTCCTTCACAACATCAGGGGAGATGAACCGTTGACTATTGGATCCATGGGAAGGTGATGTAGTGGACTGTTTATTTTTAGCATACCTATTTTCAGCAGTAGAGCTCGATGCTATCCCAAAAGTGCCCATTTTTCTTTCATTATAGAAGGCAGGGTAAGTGGGTACTTTGGGGCTATTATTAGGCATACAAGTGCCTCGAAAACCACCTCCGTATGGGCTAATCATGAAGGAATGCGGGGAGGTCCAAAACCTTGCTGAAAATGCTCATTCTTACGGTACTTTCTTGCATGTCTCTCAGCCAATTTGATTGCATCAAATAGTGTGGTAAGTTTTTGGGCCATGACATCGGCTGATAGACTTGGTTCCAACCCATAGATGTACTTGTGCAATTTAGCATCGTCACTAATGCTCTCCACATACATGCTCAAGTTCATGAACTAATTTGTATAGTCACGTACAATGAGGTTACGTTGGTCAAGAGTGTACCATCATCTTGCCAACCGTTCTTTTTCCATAGGGGACACAAAAACTTGGACCATATGCATTTTGAAATCTTCCCAATCAATGAACTGTTGATTCTCCCGATTGATATAGCGCCACCAAGTGTGGGCAAAACCTTCCAACTAGAGAGAGGCAAAAAGTATTTTCTGATCATCAGTGCAGGGGTAGATGTTAAAGTAGGACTCCAACTTGGATGTCCATTCTTCCAGGTCAGATGGTGAGGGGGATTTCCCATTGTACTTTGTTAGGATGACCTTGTCAAGAAGATCATAGGGGCCATGCTGCCCATGAAATCCTTGTTGTCCATGCAACCCGTGGTGGCCATACATGCCCTGTTGTCCGTACATCCCTTGTGGTGCATTCAGCCCATGTTGTCCATTATAACCATGCTGTCCATGATTGCTAGGCTGGCCATTTGTACCATATTGTCCTTGATGGGGCAGATTCATATGGGGTGCATGGGGGCTCCTAGGTAGAGCGGGTGAAATCTGACCCAAGGTGGGAGAATGCCTCAAGTGGATATTGCCGGCATGATGGATGGGGGAATTCAATAAGGGTTCATCATGCGTATGAGAGGGTTCCCCAATCTCATAGGTCAAAGGGAAAATTCCCTTAGCGCCAAGTATACAAGTATACCCTGTGGAACATGCGACGGTTCCTGATGTGGAGGATGTCTAGACTCATATCTAGAGTCATTGGTCTTTCCTTGGGATGAAGCGGTCACTAATTGAGCAACAAGAGCAGTGAGCTGCTCCAAGGTCTGTTGGATCTTTGAGTTTGAGATAGCCAGGTGCTCGATCGCCTCATCAAACTTGGACATTATTTGGCTGTAGTTGGTGACCATATCATTGTGTTGTTCCATATGATGGAGCTCATGTTAGTAGAGGGTGTGATTGAGAAGGGTATACGGGTCCGTTTTAGGAATTTCCTCCTGTATGTCACCATGGTAATCTTGTGCTGAGCTTGGTTCCTCATTCATGGAGGTCCGAGAGTCTCTAATCTCCCTCTGGAGTTCCTCTTTGGCCTTGCTTTTGCCTTTCTAGCCAACCATTTGGATGTAGTCCACAGGACCTGTTGTCAGTAAAAGGGGCGTAACTCTTTGTAGGAAACTTCGATTGATGAGGTTTTGGGCTCAAGTAGGAGGGGAAAATGGCCTCTTCGAGATGAGCTGTTAATCTTTATGATGGAAAATGATCAGGATTTTTTGTAATGGGTTTACATTGCCTATCTTGGAGCGGTCTGCATCCTGTCCATAGTGACCCGAGTGAACAAAAATGGGCATAACTTTCACACCATAGCTCCGATTGGGGAGGTTTTTGATTCAAACTAGAGGGGACAAATCCCTCTTTGAGGTGATCTATAGTGTTCACCCCCAGATTTAGAATAAAATTTTCTATAATGGGATCTTTGTGATAGTCCTGCAAGACTATGACCAAAAACACTGCCTGTCCCTTAGTGCCAAGGTCTTAAATGGATAGAGCATAGTTCAAGGGGCCTAATCAACCACATCAATCTCATCTTGAGCATATTGAGCATAATCCTGAGCATCATTGCATACCCATCAACTTTTCCATTAATGCATAAGTACATTCACTACCATACATCTCCTTTGACTGCATGTACTTCAAGTGTCATACATGGGTGCCATTAGCATTGTGGGGTATCCAAGAAGGATCATTGGGGAAGCGGAGTGGAGCTCATGGAAGTACTTGCACTTACATACAAGTATTGGGCTTTGGATCACCAAGAGGTGGGCAAAGTTCCCCCCGGGCCGGGTTGTGCACCCCTTTAGGGTCTTAAGTGGTAAGGGAGGGTCACCTCTCTTTTGTCCTACCACCTCACCTAGCATCGGCCTTTTTCCTCAGCCGGAGTATACATGGAAAACATTTTTAATAAGCAATCAATATGATATGCATTGGAAAGAAGACATTAGCCTTTTCATGAGATGCAAGGAATGATAGAGGTTGGGGTAGGGGTTACCTTGGCAGTCCAATGACTCATTGGCTGCTACTTACCCAATTTACAATGGCTATTATTCATCCAATATCACAAGACAAGATAGAGGGTTAATGTCAACCATTAGAATGAATTTCAGGAAGAGGTATGATGCTTGCACATGAAGAGGATTGAACTATTAAACCTATGCAATCTTGAATCTCTCCAACAATGGATTAAGCTCAACAAGTGGCTAAATTGAGAGATTAAGATCAGAATGGCATACCTGTTTAATGCTTGGGAAGAGCGTTGAAGCATGAATAATCATGATGCCACTTGCTCCATTGATCAAGTCCGATTGTTGGTTGGGCCTCCGTGGAAGAATAATTCAACATTCGAATGCTCTTGCTGATGAAGAAGGCTCCTGTGCTTGTCCCCGAGCTTGAGCTTCAATAATGGGAAGCTTCAAGTGAAGCTTTCATGGCTGCCCACAAAGCTCCCATGGATGCTGAATTCAATATCTTCATCCAAGCAAAAGAAATTATTCTTGGGCTAAAGGGCTTGTGGGGTATGAGCTCTCAAGGTCAGAGATGGTTTAGCTTGAAGAATCCATGGCTACCCCAAATTGTTCCAAATAGTCCAACTGCAGTCCACCTTGTGGGCTAAATCCCGAGAGCAAGAGTATCAAGGAGGAGGAGGTCAATGTGTTGATTTAGGACCTGGAATGGCAGAGGGCAGTAGGGAAGGAAGGCTGGGGCAGAGGGGGGAGGCAGGAGGAGCAGGGAATAGCAGCGCAAAACACGTGCAAATTGTGGGCTGTTCCCTAGGGTCTCTCCTGGCTTGTGACCCTTCTCAAGGGTATGGCCTGTGGTAAGGGGCAAGTGGGGAAGGCTCTTGAGGCTTCAATCTTGCTCTCCCATGGCTGTTCTAGGGAAAAAGATGAGTTCTCTCTGTTGTATGGCTATGGCAGCTTGCCTGGGAGGAGAGAGAAAGGGGGTTGGAGCAAAAAGTAACTGGGGTTTTGCCCTCTTCCAACTCCTGGGACCCTAAACTTGGCCTGGAACCCTTAAAATTTGCATGAAAAGAAGTGATTACCTGCTATTTTAACCGTTTTACCTCCAGATATGTATGAGTCTCTAGCCATAGCTCCTGCTTGCTCCAAAAAGCTGAAGTTAATTGTAGTCCTTCTTGTTGTACCAGTACCTATAAGCTGAGTAACTAGGGTTTTTGGGATTTGAAAAGGGAGAAAGGGGAAAGAGGAAAAGGATCAAAGACTGAAGCTCTGATACCACTTGTAATGAAAGAAGCTGAGAGGAGAGAGAAGAAGAGCTGAGGAGAGAGAAAGAGAACAAGAAGAATAATGAAGAAGACTAGAAGAAGAGAGAGAAAGAGAGAAGGGAGGAGGAAGCCATGGAAGCTGGAGATGAAGATGAAGAGTATGATCTTGATAATAACTGGTTACCCTAATCTGGGGCTCTTACACCTTAAATACCCCGGTCAGTGTGATGGGGTGTCTAAACCCTAGTCGACGGTGTATATCCCACTTGTTACAAGATTTCATTACCTTCAAGCATGTATGGGTTGAATTCAATGGATTAGTGGAGCTTTATGATATATTTTGGACCATCTCTTTAACCATTGGGGACTAAATTTTGATCCCAAGTGAATCAATCATCTTAATAGAGGTATTCTACTTGCTTTATCTCTAAAATCTCTTAACATCCACTTGTTCAAATATTTTCCACTTGTTGATGGGAGGTTCTTGATCAATTAATTCTCCAAATTGATCAATAGATCATAAATTAGTGCTTCTTTTCATTAATCAAAGCCTTTCAATTGAGCTTTAGCATTTGTTTCAGTCCTCTTTCATTATGAATACCATTTACATTGTCTTGATGCATAACTTTGATTTGATTGTGTGATTCTCTTTATCCAAGAAAGAAATATTATAAAGGGTAAGTACTTGCAATTAGTGATTCACTTAACTCCATTGGCAAGATCCTCAACCAATCTCTAGTTCTTGATTTCATCAATCAAATATTGTGTATTTTTAAAGGTTGAAAATAATCTTTTAGTTATGTATCTCATCCGTATTTGTTTAATTAGAATGCTACTGCCATGCTGGTATTCCCACAGAGCAAAAAGGTGGATACCGGGGGAGATAGTGGGACAATAGAGAAATAACCCTCCCCCACTATTAAAGATCTTGAAGGGATTCCACCTTAAGGAAGCTTCTTGGAGGCCTAATTCTATATTGGATGAGTTTCCTTTCTTAAGGGATACATTAGTGGCTGAAGCCTATTGATTATGGAGCTAGTTTGGTGTAGACAGGATCAAGACAGCACGCTGTTTTAGAACATTTTTTATTGTGCCTATTTTTTATAATTAAAATATATACATGGGCTTAAATTACTCTTCAAGAGCTACGTTTTGATATATGGCATGTCCCATTCAAACACTTCTACTAGAAGTTATGGTAGATTTGGTCTAGCAAGGTCTATTTACACAGCAAGCTGTCTACTTCATTTTGAGATTATCTATTGAAGATTTTATGGTTCCATATACTTTTGAAGTATTACAAATCATGTATATAGCTGAGGCCTACTCTTGTTCTTCCATTTTAGTCCATATGTTGGTCATTTTCCATTCATTTTTCCATTTGTAAAGCTGTAAAAATAGAGTAGTACTCTGTTCTATCCATCCTTTTCTAGTCTTTCAAGTTTGTTTTTGAGAACGAAAACCTTTGGGAAGGGATGGATTGTAAGAAGCTGGAAAGAATAAGGATTTAATGTAAAAATAATATTGATGTTATGCCATGTCATACTAACATTGGTATAAAGGGAGAGGACATGTAAATTTTCATATCTTTTGACACATTAATACAATTATTGTCCTTCTCTCCCATCTTGCTCACAACTTCTATGGCTTCTTTCTCTTTCCTATATTTCTCTCTCCAATTCTAGTATTTCCCTCTCCTCATCACTCTCTTTCTCTCTCTTCCGGTAGTCTTTCTCTCTCTCTAGTTCTCTATCTGACAGCTCTGATGATAGGATGCATTATAAGAAACCTCCACCAAAGGTAGATATTGTATCCACCATCTAGGTTCTTTGCAACAATATGCCTTAAGTATGTCTTCAATGACTTGATTTACATGCTCTGTCTGCCCATTAGTTTGAGGGTGATAAGCTATACTAAAACAAATATGTGTACCAAGAGCATCAAATAATCCCTTCCAAAAATGTGAAATGAATAGAGAATCACAATCACTAATAATTCTTTTTGGTAGTCCATGATGTCTAAATATTGTTTTAACAAATAACCTAGCAATATTTGAGGCTTTGTAGCTAGTTTTGATTGCAATAAGGTGGGTAACCTTACTCAACATGTCCACAATTACCATGATCGAGTTGTATCCTCTTTGAACTGAGGGTAATCCAACTACAAAATCCATACTAATGAATTCCCACTTCATCTTAGGAATATCAAGTGGTTGTAGCTTTCTTGGCAGCTTAACTTATTTGGCTTTTATTCGTTGGTAACTCAAGCATTCCGTTATATATTTAACTACGCCACTTTTGAGCTTCTAACAATGATAACTTTTCCTAACTGCATTGAGAGTTTTGGCATAGTCAGGATGTTCTGAAAATGGGGAATCATGAGCTTCCCATCGTATCTTCTTCTTAAGTTCTTGACTTGAAGGAATACATAATCTTGTCTTGAAGTAGACAGGTACTTCGTCAAACAGAGAAGTTAAGATACTTTGTCTTAAGCTTAGAATTTTGTTCTTTATTATGAATTTCCTTCATCATTTGTTGATATTTGGGATCATTATTTGCCTTCTTCTTGACTAGCTCGATGATGGGATTGCTAGGCATTGATATCATTGTAGCTAGTATTTTAGCTCTAAGAGATTCTTTGGAGATAAGTGCATTGAGAAATGATTTGTGGCTTAAAGCATCTGCAATTGCATTCTCTTTTCCCGGTCTATATTTGATCTCAAAATCATACTCTTGCAAGACTTTGATCCACCGACGTTGCCTCATATTTAGATCTGGTTGAGTGAAGATCCGTTTTTAAACTTCTATGGTCGGTTACCAGTGAGAATTTCTTCTCAAGTACGTAATGTCTCCATAACTTAAGAGCATGGATAATTGCAAGTAATTCCAGGTCATGAGTAGCATAATTTCTCTCTTGAGTCTTCAATTTTTTGGAGGAATATGCTACTAGATGTCCTCCCTACATGAGTACGCATCCCAAAGCAAGAGACTCGAATCAATCACCAATTCGAATTCTTTGTGTTTCTGGTCCACTAAGACTCAGTGATTCTTATTTTTCTTTGTGCACAAAGCTATCCTGATCATTATCATCATCTAATACATCACCAATAGGTGCATAGTAGCTATCCATATCATCAAATATAACAAAATTGCTCACTCTGAACTCACCTGTGAATAGGATTATAATAGCAATGCCCTTTCTACTCTAAAGAGCATCCAATAAAAATACATTTTTCTGCCTTTGGATCAAGCTTCTTCCATAGCTCATCTGGCACATGAACATATGCAACACATCCAAATACCTTCAAGTGTGATACATCGGGCTTCTTGCCAGTAAAGCATTTTTCAGGAGTCATCCCATGAACTATAGCTATGGGAGTTTTGTTCATAATTTAGATGGCAGTATGGACAGCCTCAGACCAAAAATGTTTAGGCATATTCTTTTTAGCCATTAATGCCCGTGCAACTTCTGCAATATGCCTATTTTTTCTTTCTGCAACCCCATTTTGTTGTGGGATATATCTGCAAGTAAATTGCCTCTTTATCCCATGGGTCCTCAAGAAGCCACTAAACTCATTAGAGAGGTACTCTCCCCCTCCATCTGATCTTAAACACTTTACTTTTAAGCATATCTTTGTTTCAAGTGTTTCCTTAAAAGATTTGAAGTGCTCAAACTGATGGCACCTAAAATGGGCCGGCACTGGGTGGCTATGGCACTAGCCCGACTTCATGCATATGACAGACAACTCCACCACACGGCCTCGCGGGCCAGGAGCGTCTAAGACTCACTTTGCACTAAATGCTTATGACAATTTTGCGTTTGCATCCAATATGTAGTCCAACATTCATCTTCCCTTCTCCTCAGAGGGAGATCCCATAACATATAGGCATAATGCCTCGTAATACACACATAGGGAAGCACCTCTCGACTGATTGCCACGGCTCCACTGTGACTCTCCTACACCTCAGGGATTAGCCCTAAGATGTGTTGCTAACACATAAAACATTCACACAAACTCCACTCTTTCATAATTCAGTGTTCCAGGATATTTTTGATTTGCCTCACAAAACTTTCCCCAACGGAAACACCCGTCTAAACTACAGCTTAGGATTCCTGTCCTCTCAGCGTTGGTCAAAGTTTATCAAACAAGTGCAATGCATTCCAAGAGATACCACATGGCATGCTTGATGCAAGGTGTATGATGATTGTGCACAAACATTTTATGATTAAAAAACCAGCCACATGAGGTGCAAAAAATAGCCCTTTCATGAATCTTAACTAGACTTTACGTGTTGTGCTGCTTTAGAGACTAGCACTGGAACTTTCATGCTACTAATCACCTCTATTTAATTATGGAACGATACTTAATGCTATTCACAAAGAGGGAAATCAGAATTTGTATCTTTTTAGCAATTAGATCATCACACAAACTTCATCCCCCCTTACTATTTAAGTGTTGCTGCGGTGCATAGGTATAAATGGTTGTTTTGTATCATTTCTGTATGTAAAAAGCGATAAACATGGACTATAACACAAAGGACAAGGCCAAACTGAGGCTTAACCTTATGCTTTAACCTTGCCAAACATTCACGCACATAAATCTTATTTTTCCATATTTTTTAAGTGCGAAAAATCCAATTTTCTCCATTTATTATTATTTTTCTCTATTTATTATTCATGGAAAATAAGTATTTCCTAATGTATTTATATTGGCTCATTTTTTTGACTGAGACTTAACATTTTCTTTGATTTTATCCCATTTTCATCCCTTTTCTCCAACTCAAAATCGAAAAAACCACTAATTTCTATTAAAAATGGCATTTTACGGGATTTAAAGAATTATTAACGGCTCTAAATCATTACGTGTTCTATATTTTTGTAGTTATAGCCCTCAACCATGATGTAAAAAAGGTTCAAACAAAATTTCATTGCATATGAACAACATTTGGACCATGAAACAACAAAAACAATCAAATTTCTTTGTAAAATTAAAGCATACTGCATGTCTTGCGTGTTGCGGGTTTTTTAATGATTATTCTGAGTAGCCCACAAACCAACCAGCAACCGTTCTTCAGTGCTGAATGTCTTTCCTCAGTCTCCTCTTCATCTTGAAGCAATCCGATCATAGCCGGACAAGCATTCTTCAGCCCCTCTCCTTCTTGATTTCTTGCACACGAATTCCCTCTATGTAGGAGAGAGAGGGAGGAGAGAGAAATACTAGTTTTTTATCTCTTCACTCAATGCATCATTTCTTGATCTGTTTGTGGTGATGGAGGGTGAAGGATAGAAGCATTCCAGGCCCAGGAGCATTCCTCTCCACTCTATCGATTAGAAAATGCATCATGAGGGGAGAAAAGAGAGGGTGTAAAAAACTGACGCCCCCCCTCCCCCATCGTTTCATTTCGTGGGCATTTCTAACCCTTAAGCTCTTAATTAAGAGCTTTAAGCTAAATACCCAAAATATCTAGTTCATGTTTTTTTGCATTCACACTTCCGATTAAACGGATTTTTCAGTTTTGAGGGAGCAAACGACATCGGAATCGAGATCCGTCTAGACGGGTGGCTCCATGACATTGAAATCTACAAAGCTAGGCCTGGTCACACTCTTCTTGGCTTCCAGATCTGGTAGCTGCTTCACAACCCCAAAACTTGCAAGGATAAATGGGAGATCAAACGACCTCAGAATGGAGATCTGACGCTTGCATTGGATTCTTGACGTCATTTTACATCTAGGAAAACTCCAGCTCGACCATTTGCCACCGTTTGATTTCCATGAAAATAAGCACTAGGGCTTTAGGCACTTGCTGCTTAAAATCGTACTGATTGGAACCACTGCCTTCAATGAAGTCTATTTTTCCCTTGATATTCATAAATTTTTGGCTATTTTTAAGCACTTATTGGCATAAGAAATCATCTGTCATTGGCGACCACGGGATAGGGCGACTCAGCCTGTCGAATCCCACAAATAGTTCTGCACATAAACAACAAAAAGGAGCATTAAGCTGATACAAAAAAAAAAACACACAACACAATACATCACAGCTCATACTCTACCCCCTGACAAAACCAAGGCATGAAATCCACGAGAAGTAGGCCTAGCATAATTTGATAGAAGGCCTGAAGCCAGTCACTAACCAACTGCTGCAACACAGCCAAGCTAAAAAGAATGATCAAAGAGGTCATCCTAAGTGGTGGTCTGAACTACCTACCTAATTAAGGACAACTCAACTAGGAGCTCTGCCTAGGCGAGGACTCCTATAGCAGCCTGATCAAGAAATATTTTCCTTTAGCACATTTCTTCTTTTAGGTTTTTATTTTTCCATACTCGGATGTGTAAAAAGGAGGGAGTTGAGCGTAGTGATCTAAGGAGAACAGGGCATCGGCCTCAGGTCCTATCACGGTACCCAAGAGCCTACCAAGCCCTTGCAAGGCGACACTTAATCCTTTTCTAATGCTCACTTTTATTTTCGCTCCAAACTTTTTTTATTTTCTTGTTTTTATGGCAAGATGTCACCCCAAGGAAGACAAGGCATCGGCCTCGAGTCTTACTCGTCCCCGGGAACCTACCACCAGGCCTTCGCAAGGCGATAAAAAACAGCTCAAGAATTTTTCTTTCTTTCCTTTTCTATTTTTATAGGGGTTAGAACCCCTTTTTACATACCTCCATATATTCATATATTGTCTTTCAGATCTTTAGGGTTTTATCTCTTTCCATCATTATTTTAATAGTCTTCTCTAACTGCCTCACAACTAATAGGAACTCTT